>NC_088856.1:20815288-21065288 GCF_963853765.1 Magallana gigas
AAAACACTCTTCAATTAAGATTTAGACGAAAACAGTCATTTATTATTAAGGTCTTCCGTCTTCAGCGGACGACCCTTCTATTCTTATTGTTATTAGGGTCTTCCGTTTACAAAGGAAGACCCTCTTTTTTTTCTACGGTTTATTTTTATTACAGGTTATTAGACCTGTTCTAAGGTCAAAAGACATCTTATTAAATATGAAATAAAATGTGGCTAGTCCTTAAAACTAGGGATCCAATGGGGTGTATAATCCTTCATCCATCGCTCTTTTAGATCACATGTGCATTTTCTGATAAGTTTTGTTGATGAAGATAGAAGAATTAAATGACCTTTCATTTGATATCAAGAAAAAGGGACTAGCCCCTCAAACAAGGGGACCAAAGGGCTCTAAAGTCTTTAATCCGTAGCCTTTTACTGAGAGATATTTGTGAAATGTTATAGAAGCAAATATGTTTATCTCACAGTTATGCATCCAAGCAATGTACTGATTTTGTCATGTATTACGTAACTAAAGGTTTTTAGGGACCAAAAGTCCAAATTGTCGATCACCCATATCTCAGAAAGGAAAAATATTTTGAAATGCAATACAGAAGAAAAGTTGTTCCAAAAGATGTTCTTTACCATATGCACAGGGCGAAAAACCATCTTTAAGCAAGTCCTTAAAGGTGGCTTAAAGGTGACTTAAAGGAGCTTAAAGGCTATACAACCTTTAAGCCGCCTTTAAGTCACCTTTAAGCAAGTGCTTATAGGTCCTTAATGTCCAAACTTCTTTAAGCCACCTTTAAGCCACCTTTAAGCATCTTTAAGTGGCATTTACGCTCTCTTTACACTGCCTTTACACTGTCTTTAAGTGGCCTTTAAGTCAATATTGATCAAGCTGAACATTAAAAACATATATTTAATGCAAAAACTCTTTTATAGAGATGGGAGGGGGTCATCCGAGTGATAATATAATTTCCAAGGAAGGGGGGGGGTGTTCCAGGCGGTTTTAATCGTCGCTCCATTAAACGCAGATCGCTATCATCAGCACCGCTCCGATGGACACAGATTGCCGTTATAAAATTCTTTATAACTTTTGGGGGGTTTCAAAATTATTGTAGGGATGAGCGCAGTCTCTGCATCTTAATATGTGCATAAAACTAATTAAAGTATGTTTGTTTTCTATCATAAATTAATCGGTGAAAAATCTCTCTCTCTCTCTCTCTCTCTCTCTCTCTCTCTCTCTCTCTCTCTCTCTCTCTCTCTCTCTCTCAGTTCATCCGGTTATTAAACAAAATAAAGATAATGAACCAAAAATGCATGATTTAATTTGTTAATCGGTTTAAGGTTTGTATTTTTTTTTTCAATTTTCATTATTTCTAACTCTAGATCTGCTAGATACATGTTAAAGATGAAAAGACTCTCAACTGCCTTTGTTATATCGGGCAGGATATTACTGCTTTGTTTGTCTAGACATAGTTTTGTTCGTTTGTGTATATCTAATTAGAGTCTATTGTTTGTCCAACTTAAGAAAACCCCTGGAACTAACACAGAATATACAAGATATACACAACAGTTGTGTCGTGTGCCCAGGTGCATGTTTGTGTATATCTAATTAAAGTCTATTGTTTGTCCAACTTAAGAAAACCCCTGGAACTAACACAGAATATACAAGATATACACAACAGGTGTGTCGTGTGCCCAGGTGCACGTCAGGGTTTCTAAAGGCGTTGAATCTTAGTATGTACGAGTATACGATAAGTCTAGTGAATAAAAGTTAATTTACATTTGTAATTCATTTTCAAAGTATTATTTCCTAGCTCTGGGTTTCAAAGATGTTACGTCTACAAATTAACGATACATGTATGTAAGAGTAAAATCTTGAGGCTCATTAATTAATGTCCCGGTGATCATAAATAAGGGTTGATTATTTAAATATATGTACATGTATAAGGGTAAATATGTCAAATATACCCGGCCTGGCACATCATACAATTGTATGTACAAGTCATTTGCAATTGCCACATGCAGTAAATACGTCACCGGTAATTGGTAATTTTGTTTGTTATAGAATTGATAGTTTATAAATGATGTACATACAATTACATGTAAATATCTAAACATATTGGAACGGCGCCGCGATCATGAAAACCGGGAAATTGCGGGAAATTGAACAAATACCCTAATAGTATCAATGTATTTAATAAAAGAAATGATTTCATTTTCTTTCTTACATTTTTATAGCTATAAATAAGATGAACGTATATCTACTCGGTTTAAATTTATTAACTACATGTAAGAAAGCCTACTATAGTGAACCTAACGGTTTCCATTTAGGTATAATATATTTTTGTTCACTGAAGACCAAGTTCCGTATTTCATTCTAAATATATGCATGCATGTAATTTATAAATTAGATATAATTGATTGTTACAAACTGAATGGTTTGTCAAAATCTTTTCAAGTAAACACATTCAATACAGTGATTCAATATCCACTGATATATAGGATATAAAAACGCTCTCATATATGTACATTGCCGTGGCGCAGAGGATATGTGGTGATGCTAGTAAACTAAGGGTCCCGGGTTCAATTCTCGCCGTGGCCGTTTTTTTTTTTGGTATTTTTTTTTTCATTTTTCTTTCTAGAACAAAAACCGTTTTAATACCTTTTCTTTCATAAAGTTAATACATTTTGTTGGAAATTCAGCACAATATTGAATTAATTTTTTTTAATGGCTTAAAGGTGGCTTAAAGGTAGCTTAAAGGTGGCTTAAAGGTGGCTTAAAGAAGTTTGGACATTAAGGACCTATAAGTTGTCCTTAAAGGTGGCTTAAAGGTGGCTTAAAGATAGTCTTTAAGCTGCCTTTAAGCCATCTTTACGCTTTCTTTAAGCCACCTTTAAGCAATACATATAGCTTAAAGGTAGCTTAAAGGTGGCTAAAAGATCGTCTTTAAGCTACCTTTAAACACCTTTAAGCTATCTTTAAGGAGGACTTAAAGATGGTCATTCATCCTGTGATGCAACCTTCTAAATTTCGCCAAACGGCCCCTATTAGGAGATAAGGGATCGGCCCCTTAAACCTTCTTTCTCATATATTTCCAGAACGGTAACGAATTTTTAAACACTTGTTGACAAAATGTTTTCAGAATTAAATGTCCTTTCATTTGATTCCAAGAAAAAGGGACTGGCCCCTTAAATTAGGGGATCAAAGGGCTCTAAATTTTTTATATATGGCAATTTAATGAGAGCCATTTTGTGAAAGGTTATTAATGCTAGATAAGGTATAATACGTTTCTATATCCTAACAATGATTTTCTCTTGCGTTAAACAATTAGGGTTTTTAGGGACCAGATGTAAACAAAATTACTCTTTTCATTCTTGATTGGAGGAAATGCAAGCATTAAAAAAAAGCAATGCAATAGAACTTTTAAAAAGCGATGCAATGGAGCATAAGTACTTCTTTCCTTTTTCAATATCATGTTTCGTTGTCGAAAATCAAAGTCGATGATGTCATATGTTCTTCTAAATATCGGACGGAAGACCTCCTCGTTGCTCGCAACGAGATCGTGTCTAGTTAAGGTCTTCCGTTTCCAACGGAAGACCTTATTGTTATTGCTTTGTTTCTTTTCCTCTATTATTATTAAGGTCTTCCGTTGGAAACGGAAAACCTTATTGTTTTTGCTTTGTTTCTTTTCCTCTATTATTATTATTATTAATTTTTTTTTCTGTCACGTTTTCTCAAAAACGCTTCAGCCGATTTTCATGAAACTTTTAGATCTTATTTATGACAAAATTTGTAAGAAAATTACACGAGATTTTCTTGGTCGTCACTTCCGGTACCGAGATATTAAAGATTTTATGTTTTTGCTTGTTCACGATTTTTCTCAAAAGGTATTCCAGATAGGACTGTCAAATTTTCAGAGAAGGTAGAGAGTGAACGGCCGCAGTGCCCTTCGCATATCCGAACGTCCGCCGTCACTTCTGGTCATCACCGGAAGGAAATGAAAAACCTTAATTTTTCAAATTTTTAGATTTGAATTTTAATTATCTTTTTATTCGATAGAGACGCTTAAAACACTTCAGAATATGAAATTCGTGTTAAAATCGATCCAGGCATTCCTGAGATTTTGAGTTCAAAAGTTCTGAAGCGAGAGTCCGCGTAGCTCAGTCGTTAGAGTGTTGGACTTGTGCCCAGGCGACCCGGGTTCCATCCCCGAGTGCCGATTATTTTGTCTTCCCTAATTTTGTTTTCTTTAACGATTTTACCTTTAAGATGATTTCCGTTTTATTTTTATCATAAATAAAAATAATAACAGCTTTTTTAGTACAAAAATAGAGCTCGTTTTTGTCAGCAGTTCGCATTGCCGCCATCAAAGACATGCCGCCGAAGCGCCCCTGCAGTACGACCGCATTAGAGTTCACTGGGTCGCTTTGCCGGCATCAAAGAAAAGCCGCCATCTCAATGCTGTATGCACACAACATTTAGCAATGCACCAACGTTATTCTACATGGCTTTAAAAGGAGGACTGATTAGTATTTGTTCACATATATAGATACACGCTTGCATGTATGCATGCGTTTATTGACATACGTTGCTGATATACTGATTCCCTAAACACTACAAAAAACAAGAAAATCTCTCTCTCTCTCTCTCTCTCTCTCTCTCTCTCTCTCTCTCTCTCTCTCTCTCTCTCTCTCTCTCTCAAGTACATAAGAACTAAGTACAGGTAACATGCAGTAAATTGGATAGAGGCTAAATGTACACTGGCGTCCAAAAATTATACCTGTATTTATTTCAGGTTACGGGATAATGTCTATGGATTCAAATAATTTGAAATTCATTGTTAAATGATTGTCTTCTTACTGATTGGAAGTCAACGCTAAAAAGTCATTTTATTAAAGATGGTGTACTTTTTCCTTTTCTGTGCATGTCTATATACTGATACAAATCTGTTGCCTGTCGGGATTAAGAAAAACCTCCGAAGTTTATACACGTAACTATACAAACGAACGGGTGACTGCGACAAGGTTTGAAAACTGACCACCCGTTTATGAGTGTTTGAGCCTAAGAATAAATAGATGTAAAAAAAATCAATAGTTACATCTGTCAAACAACGCTTATATATTGTTCTAACATATGTATTTTATTTAGAAATTGTGTAATATGTGATATTTAGAATTTAATATTCTACGTTTAATAAAGCAGTCAACGACCGACCCCCCCCCCCCCCCTCTCTAACTGTCGTGTTTGACATGTACTATAAAAAAATTCTAACTTTCAAGCCCTTCGCTCAATCCTAATGAAAATTTGTGAAAATGAACCTCGGACTCCATTCTTATTGTCTGTGAAATATGCAGCGGATTGAACAATTAAGACAAAATTCCTGAAAAAATGAAACGGTGCTTATTGCCTATACCTGGAAATTAAATTTACACAGTACACGCACCGACCCCCCCCCCCCGCCCCTTCCTATTCACAAAATCATTTAGTTTTCCTGGCCTGATTTTACTGGATCTGTCATCTTGAACCTTTATTTTCAACCTGGTTCAAGTCTAGATTACTGTACTAATGACCAGACCTATTCGTTCATTTTTAAGAGAGATATGAATTTTTGGGCATTCGAGTTTCGATTGGCGTGCTTGACATGTACTGTAGAAAAAAATTCTAACTCCCGAGCCCCTTACTCAATCCTAATGAAATTTTGTGTAAATGTACCTCGGACCCCATTCTTATTGTCTGCCAAATATGCAGCGGATTGAACAATTAAGAAGAAATTCCTGAGATCAAACGGCGAGTATAGCCTCTACGGGGACTTAAAATCTACACAGTACAAGGGATGTAAGCAGCCGCGTAATATTTCTGTTGCATGTATATTTCTTGTTTTCCGTTTAATCTGTATCTACGAAAGCGTGTGAACTACTAATGAATGTTAGAACGGGAAATTACTATCATCAAACTTTTACCGAATAAATGTTACGTGTTACTGATTTCGTTATTTTTACATTTAAAAAGATTTTATCAATCCTGCTGAAATAAAACAGTCAAACATAATAGTAAACGACACGAAAAAACATTCTCAACACTGAAATACATTGGTAAAATGCATCAGTCATTGTTTTAGGACTTCCCCTAATTGTTGTTATCCAAATCCGAGATCCACACCTCAAAATTCTATTTTCGATTTATTTACGACGAAAATCAAGCTCGGGTCTTTTCACCCACCCTCCTCCAGACACAAACACGCATCAATATTACAAATGACCTCACACTGTTACCAAACCTAAATAGTCAGACATCTTACACTTTGTTTTTCATCTCATACAAAAACTCAGCTCTTCTCCCAGGCGGAAACGCCCCAAATTCAAAAACAAATTCGGGAATTATTTCTCGTCAGCCATATTTTGAGACACCTGCAAAGGCTTTGTGTTCTAATCTCGCCGGGGCCAAGATTTGTTCTTTCTCTCTATTTCTTTTTCTCTTTTTTGTCTAATTTTCTAACTAAAATATTCAACATAAAAGGGTGTTTGACTGTAGTACAAGTTGAAAAACACTCTTTAATTAAGATTTAGACAAAAACAGTGTTTTATTATTAGGGACTTCCGTCTTCAGCGGACGGAAGACCTCCTCGTTGTTCGCAACGAGATCGTGTCTAGTTTTTTTTTTTCTGTCACCTTTTCTCAAAAATGCTTTAGCCAATTTTCATGAAATTTTCAGATCTTATTTATGACAAAATTTGTAAGAAAAGTACACGGGCTTTTTTTTGATCGTCACTTCCGGTACTCAGATATTAAAGATTTTATGTTTTTGCTTGTTCACGGTTTTTCTCAAAAAGTATTTACGATAGAACCTTCAAATTTTCAGAGAAGGTAGAGAATGAACGGCCGCAGTGTCCTTCGCGTATCCGAACGTCCGCCGTCACTTCCGGTCGTCACCGGAAGGAAATGAAAATCCTTAATTTTTCAAATTTTTAGATTTGAATTTTATTTATGTTTTTATTCGATAGAGACGCTTAAAACACTTCAGAATATGAAATTGGTGTTAAAATCGATTCAGGCATTCCCGAGATTTTGAGTTCAAAAGTTTTGAAGCGAGAGTCCGCGTAGCTCAGTCGTTAGAGTGTTGGACTTGTGCCCAGGCGACCCGGGTTCCATCCCCGAGTGCCGATTATTTTGTCTTCCCTAATTTTGTTTCGTTTAACGATTTTACCTTTAAAATGATGGTTTTTATTGTTTTCCGTTTTATTTTTATCATAAATAAAAATAATAACAGCTTTTTTAGTACAAATTTAGAGCTCGTTTTTGTCAGCAGTTCGCATCGCCGCCATCAAAGACATGCCGCCGAAGCGCCCCTGCAGTACGACCGCATTAGAGTTCACTGGGTCGCTTTGCCGGCATCAAAGAAATGCCGCCATCTCAATGACTGTATGCACACAACATTTAGCATTGCACCAACGTTATTCTACATGGCTTTAAAAGGAGGACTGATTAGTATTTGTTCACATACATAGAAACACGCTTGCATGTATGCATGCGTTTATTGACATACGTTGCTGATATACTGATTCCATAAACACTACAAAAAACTAGAAAATATCACTCTCTCTCTCTCTCTCTCTAAAGTACATAAGAACAAAGTACAGGTAACATGCAGTAAATTGGATAGAGGCTAATTGTACATTGGTGTCCAAAAATTATACATGTATTTATTTCAAGTTACGAGATAATGTCTATGGATTCAAATAATTTGAAATTCATTGTTTAATGATTGTCTTCTTACTGATTGGAAGTCAACGCTAAAAAGTCATTTTTATTAAAGATGGTGTACTTTTTCCTTTTTTGTGCATGTCTATATACTGATACAAATCTGTTGCCTGTCTGGGATTAAGAAAAAACCTCCGAAGTTTATACTCGTAACTATACAAACGAACGGGTGACTGCGACAAGATTTGAAAACTGACCACCCGTTTATGAGTGTTTGAGCCTAAAAATAAACAGATGTAAAAAAAAAATCAATAGTTACATCTTTCAAACAACGCTTATAAATTGTTTTTAACATATGTATTTTATTTAATACCACATATTGCAATATGTGATATTTAGAATTTAATATTCTACGTTTAATATAGAAGTCACCGACCGACCCCCCCCCCCCCCTGCCTCCAAATTCATAAAATCATTTAGTTTTTAGGGCCCGATTTTACTTGATCTTTGATCTTCGACCTTTAATTTCAACTAATTACCATTCTAGATTACTGTACTAATTACCAGACCAATTCGTTCATTATTAACAGAGTTATGAAGCTTTTGGCATTTGAGTTTTAGTTGTTGTGTTTGACATGTACTGTAAAAAAAATTTCCCAAGTCCTTCACTCAATCCTAATGAAAATTCGTGAAAATGAACCTCTGATCCCATTCTTATTGTCTGTCAAATATGCAGCGGATTGAACAATTAAGACGAAATTCCTGAGATTAAACGGCGCTTGTTGCCTATACGTGGAAATTAAATTTACACACTGTACACGCACCGACACCCCCCCCCCCTTCCTATTCACAAAATCATTTAGTTTTTCTGGCCTTATTTTACTGGATCTTTCATCTTGAGCCTTTATTTTCAACCTAATTCAATTCTAGATTACTGTACTAATGACCAGACATATTCGTTCATTTTTAAGAGAGTTATAAATTTTTGGGCATTTGAGTTTCGATTGGCGTGCTTGACGTGACTGTAGAAAAAAACCTTGGACCCCATTCTTATTGTCTGCCAAATATGCAGCGGATTGAACAATTAAGAAGAAATTCCTGAGATCAAACGGCGAGTATAGTCTGTACGGAGACTTAAAATTTACAGAGTACAAGGGATGTAAGCAGCCGCGTTATATTTCCGTTGCATGTATATTTCTTGTTTTCCATTTTGTCTGTATCTACGATAGCGTGTGAACTCCTTATGAATGTTAGAACTGTGGAAATTACTGTCATAAATTTTAACCGAATAAATTTACGTGTTACTGATATCGTTATTTCTACATTTAGAAAGATTGTATCCATCCTGCTGAAATAGAACAGTCAAACATAATAGTAAACGACACGAAAAAAAATCTCAACACTGAAATACATGGGTAAAATGCATCAGTCATTGTTTTAGGACTTCCCCTAATTGTTGTTAACCGAATCCGAGATCCACACCTCAAAATTCTATTTTCGATTTATTTAAGACGAAAATCAAGCTCGGGTCTTTTCAACCCCCTCCAGACACAAACACGCATCAATATTTCAAATGACCTCGCACTGTTACCAAACCTGAATAGTCAGACATCTTACACGTTGTTTTTCATCTCATACAAAAAATCAGCTCCTCTTCCGGGCGAAAACGCCCCAAATTCAAAGACAAATTCGGGAATTATTTCGCGTCAGCCATGTTTTGAGATACCTGCAAAGGTTGTGTGTTCTAATCTCGCCGGAGCCAAGATTTGCTCTTTCTCTCTATTACTTTCTCTCCTTTTTATTTCTTTTTCTAACTAAAATATTCAACATAAAAGGTTTGTTGGACTGTAGTACAAGTCGAAAAACACTCTTCAATTAAGATTTAGACAAAAACAGTTTTTTATTATTAGGGTCTTCCGTCTTCAGCGGAACACCCTTCTATTCTTATTGTTGTTAGGGTCTTCTGTTTACAAAGGAAGACCCTCTTTTTTTTCTTCGGTTTCTTTTTATTACAGGTTATTTAGGCGTGTTATTAGGTCAAAAGACCTCTTATCTAATATGAAATAAAATGGGGCTGGTCCTTCAAATTAGGGATCCAACGGGGTGTATAATTCTTCATCCATCGCTCTTTAAGAGATCACATCTGCATTTCCTGATATGTTTCGTTGATGAAGATAAAAGGCAAGGTCATATCCTCTTCTAAAAATCGGACGGAAGACCTCCTCGTTGCTCGCAACGAGATCGTTTCTAGTTAATATTATTATTTTTTTTCCAAATTTTGTGCATGCGATTTCTCAAAAACTGTTCGACCGATTTTCAACATTTTTTCACAGATGATGAGTCATCATCTGAGTTTGATATGTTTTTGAAATTTTTGTTGTCGTCACTTCTGGTACCGATTTATCGACCATTTTGTAGTTTTTTACGACCTATTTTGTGCAGAGCTGATCTCAGAAACTATCAGAGATATGACTATGAAATTTACAGGATAGGTAGTCTATAGTCTGGAGTTGTGCACTATTGTTTTGTTTTACGCCAGTGGCGCCATTTCTTTGAGCTCGCCTGGGCACGAAAATTGAGTACGAATTTTCATTCAAAAATTTCAAACGTTTTGATCTGTATCTTTTTATCAGTTGATATTTTGTTAAGATATATATAACAAAAGTGGTAGATAATTATAAGTTCTTTCCAACGAAATCAAGAAAAAGGGGCTGGCCCCTTTATTTAGGGGCCAAGGCACTCGTAAACTCTATTACATATAACTTAAAAACGATAAAGATTTTGTAATGCATTATAGAAGCAAAGTTGTTGATCGTACCAATATCTATAAGAAAAAAATATTGCCACGCCCATTTATTACGTAATTAGGGAATTTTAGGGGCCAAAGTACTTAAACTTTGACGAAAAATAACTAGAGGAGTATACATATTTTGTAAGACATCATAGAAGAGAAAATGTTTGAATAAATGATTTAAATTAATTCCACTGATCAAAACACGAATTTCTGTCCCCATTAAGGATCTAGAGGGCTGGCCCCTAAAATATTCAATCATTTGTATCTCAAAAATGATCAACAATTTTACATGGGTGTAAGAACAAAAAAATGTTTGTATTCTTAAGACCTTTTCAAAGAAATCAAGAAAAAGGGGCTGGCCCCTTTTTTTAGGGGCCAAGGCACTCGTTAACTCTATTACAAATAACTTAAAAACGATAAAGATTTTGTAATGCATTATAGAAGCAAAGTTGTTGATCGTACCAATATCTATTCGAAAAAATCATTGCCACGCCCATTTATTACGTAATTAGGGATTTTTAGGGGCCAAAGTACTAAAACTTTGACGAAAAATAACTAGAGAAGTATACATATTCTGTTAGACATCATAGAAGAGAAAATGTTTGATTAAATGATTTAAATTGATTCTACTTATCAAAATACGAATTTCTGTCCCCATTAAGGATCTAGAGGGCTGGCCCCTAAAATATTCAATCATTTGTATCTCAAAAGTAAACATCAATTTTAGATGGATGTAAGAACCAAAAATGTTAGTATTCATGAGACCTTTCGTATAAAATCAAGAAAAAGGGGCTGGCCCCTAAAATTAGGGGCCAATAGACTCCTAAACTCTATTACTCATACGTTAAAAATGATCAAGATTTTGTAATGCATTATAAAAACAAAGTTGTTGATCGCAGCAATATCAGTTTGTAAAACTCATTTCCAAACCCATTGATGACGTATTTAGAGATTTTAGGAGACTAATGTGCTGTATGTTAAAAAGCAAAACTCTTTGTTAAGCATTTTAAAGGATGTTGACAATCGTATACATTATCTAAAAGGAAGTGGTTGAGGGAGAATTTTGAAATTTCATTGATATTTTAATCGAATCGTTTAAAAAATTGAACGGAAGACCTACTCGTTACTCGTAACGAGATCGTATCTAGTTATTATTTTTTTTTCCAAATTTTGTGCACGCGATTTCTCGAAAACTACTCAACCGATCTCAACAATTTTTTCAAAGATGATTGGACATTATCTGAATTTTATATGTTTTTGAATTTTTTGTCGTCGTCACTTCCGGTCCGGATTTACGGTCGATTTTGTAAACTTTTACGACCAATTTTGTGCAGAGCTGATCTCAGAAAGTATAAGAGATATGACTTTGAAGTTTTCAGGATAGGTAGAGCATGGTTTGAAGTTGTGCACTATTTTGTTGTTTTGCACCAGTGGCGCTATTCCTTGGAGCTCGCTTAGGCACCAAAATGGGGTACAAATTTTGAATCAAAATTTTCATATGTTTTGATCAGTATCTTTTTATCAGTTGATATTTTGTTAAGACATATAGAACAAAAGTAGTAGAAAATGAAAAGTTCTATCCAATAAAATCAAGAAAAAGGGGCTGGCCCCTTTAATTAGGGAACAAGAGACTTGTAAAGTCTATTACGAATAACTTGAAAACGATAAATATTTTGTTATGCATTATAAAATCAAAGTTGTTGATCTCTACATTATCGGTTTGAAAAAGTCATCGTCAGGCCCATGTTTGACGTAATGAGGGTTTTTATTCTTTATCTTCAAACTTGGGGGGGGGGGGGGTAATTTTGAAATTGTATCGATATATCATGGTATCATTGAAACTCAAAAAAAAAAAAAAAATCGGACGGAAGACCTACTCGTTACTCGTAACGAGGTCGTATCTAGTTTATTATTATTATTATTTTTTTCCAAATTTTGTGCACGAGATTTCTCGGAATCTATTCGACCGATCTCAACCCTATTTTTACAGATGTTAGGGCGTGATCTAAACTTAATACATTTTTCTTAATTTTTTCGTAGTCACTTCCGGTACCGAATTGTCGGCCATTTTGTAATTTTTGACGACCCATTTTGTGCAGCTATAAACTCGGAAACCATAAGAGATATGAATATAACATTTTCAGGATAGGTAGACGATAGTTTGAAGTTGTGCAGCATGTAGTTGTTTAATGCCTGTTGCGCCATTTCTTAAAGCTCGCCTGGGCACGAAAATTGGGTACGAATTTTAATTCAAAATTTTCACACGTTTTGATTTATATCTTTTTATCAGTTGATATTTTGGTAAGACATATATAACAAAAGTGGTAGATAATCAAAAGTTCTTTCCAACAAAATCAAGAAAAGGAGGCTGGCCCCTTTATTTAGGGGCCAAGGCACTCTTAAACTCTATTACAAATAACTTAAAAACGATAAAGATTTTGTAATGCATTATAGAAGCAAAGTTGTTGATCGTACCAATATCTATTAGACAAAATCATTGCCACGCCCATTTATTACGTAATTAGGGATTTTTAGGGGCCAGAGTACTTAAACTTTGACGCAATATAACTAGAGAAATAGACATATTTTGTTAGACATCATAGAAGAGAAAATGTTTGAATTTATGATTTAAATCGATTCCATCAATCAAAATACCAAAGTCTGTCCCCATTAAGAATCTAGAGGGCTGGCCCCTAAAATATTCAAACATTTGTATCTCAAAAATGAACAACAATTCTAAATAGATGTCAGAACAAAAATGTTAGAATGTGTGCGACCTTTCGATTGAATTTAAGAAAAAGGGGCTGGCCCCTTAAATTAGGGGCCAAGACACTCGTAAACTCTATTACAAATAACTTAAAAATGATAAAGATTTTGTAATGCATTATAGAAGCAAAGTTGTTGATCGTAACAATATCTATCAGGAAAAATCATTGCCACGCCCATTTATTACGTAATTAGGGATTTTTAGGGGCCAAAGTACTTAACCGTTGATGCAATATATCTAGAGAAGGAGACATATTCTGTTAAGCATAGTGGAAGGGAAAATGCTTGCATTGATGATTCTCATCGATTCCATCAATCAAAGTACCAATGTCTGTCCCCATTAAGGATCTAGAGGACTGGCCCCTAAAATATTCAATCATCTGTATCAAAAAAAATTGATCAACAATTTTAGATACTTATAAGAACAAATATTGTTAGTATTTATGAGACCTTTTGAATGAACTCAGGAAAAAGGGGCTGATCCCTTACATTAGGGGCTAAGCCACTCGTAAAGTATTTTTCACATACCTTAAAAACAATCAAGATTTTGTAATGCATTACAGAAACAAAGTTTTTGAACATAACAATATCAGTTTGTAAAACTCATTGCCACACCCATTGATGACGTAATTTGGGATTTTAGGGGACTAAACTCTTAAATCTTTAATATGCAAAATGTGAAAAAGCAAAACACTTTGTTACGCATTATAAAGGATATTGACAATCGTTTTCATTATCTGAAAGGGAATGTTTTAGCTGGAATTCTGAAATTTCATTGATATTTTAATCGTATCGTTTAAAAATTGTACGGAAGACCTACTCGTTACTCGTAACGAGATCGTATCTAGTTATTATTATTATTATTAAGGTCTTCCGTTTCCAGCGGAAGACCTTATTGTTTTCGTACTGTTTCTTATTATTATTATTATTTTTTTTTTCCAAATTTTGTGCACGAGATTTCTCGAAATCTATTCGACCGATCTCAACCATTTTTTCACAGATTGTTGGGCGTGATCTAAACTTCATACATTTTTCTTAATTTTTTCGTAGTCACTTCCGGTACCGAATTGTCGGCCATTTTGTAATTTTTGACGACCCATTTTGTGCAGCTATAAACTCGGAAACCATAAGAGATATGAATATGAAATTTTCAGGATAGGTAGACTATAGTTTGAAGTTGTGCAGCATGTAGTTGTTTAATGCCTGTTGCGCCATTTCTTGGAGCTCGCCTGGGCACGAAAATTGGGCACGAATTTTCATTCAAAATTTTCACACGTTTTGATTTATATCTTTTTATCAGTTGATATTTTGTTTAGACATATATAACAAAAGTGGTAGAGAATCAAAAGTTCTTTCCAACAAAATCAATAAAAAGGGGCTGGCCCCTTTATTAAGGGGCCAAGGCACTCTTAAACTCTATTACAAATAACTTAAAAACGATAAAGATTTTGTAATGCAATATAGAAGCAAAGTTGTTGATCGTACCAATATCTATTAGAAAAAATTATTGCCACGCCCATTTATTACGTAATTAGGGATTTTTAGGGGCCAAAGTACTTAAACTTTGACGCAATATAACTAGAGAAGTAGACATTTTTTGTTAGACATGATAGAAGAGAAAATGTTTAAATTTATGATTTAAATCGATTCCACTTATCAAAACACGAATTCCTGTCCCCATTAAGGATCTAGAGGGCTGGCCCCTAAAATATTCATACATTTGTATCTCAAAAATGATCAACAATTTTAGATGGGTGTAAGAACAAAAATTGTTAGTATTCTTAAGACCTTTTCAAAGAAATCAAGAAAAAGGGGCTGGCCCCCTTTTTTTTTGGGGGGGGGGCAAGAAACTCGTAAAGTATATTACAAATTACATAAAAACGATTAAGATTTCGTAATGCATTATAAAAGCAAAGTTGTTAATTGTAGCAATATCTATCTGGAAAACTCATTGCAACACCCATTTATTACGTAATTAGGGATTTGTATACATTATCTGAAAGTGTGTGTGTGTGGAGGGGGGGGGGGTAATTCTAAAATTATATCGATTATTCATGGTATGATTAAAAACAGAAATCGCAAGGAAGACCTACTCGTTACTCGTAACGAGATCGTATCTAGTTATTATTATTATTTTCCAAATTTTGTGCACGCGATTTCTCGGAATCTATTCGACCGATCTCAACCATTTTTTCACAGATGTTAGGGCGTGATCTAATCTTTATACATTTTTCTTAATTTTTTCGTAGTCACTTCCGGTACCGAATTGTCGGCCATTTTGTAATTTTTGACGACCCATTTTGTGCAGCTATAAACTCGGAAACCATAAGAGATATGAATATCAAATTTTCAGGATAGGTAGACGATAGTCTGGAGTTGTGCAGCATATAGTTGTTTAATGCCTGTTGCGCCGATTCTTGGAGCTCGCCTGGGCACGAAAATTGGGTACGAATTTTCATTCAAAAATTTCACACGTTTTGATTTATATATTTTTATCAGTTGATATTTTGTCAGGACATATACAACAAAAGTGGTAGAAAATCAAAAGTTCTTTCCAACAAAATCAAGAAAAAGGGGCTGGCCCTTTTATTTAGGGGCCAAAACACTCGTAAACTCTTTTACAAATAACTTAAAAACGAGAAAGATTTTGTAATGTATTATAGAAGCAAAGTTGTTGATCGTACCAATATCTATTAGAAAAAATTATTACCACGCCCATTTATTACGTAATTAGGGATTTTTAGTGGCCAGAGTATTTAAACTTTGACGCAATATAACTAGAGAAGTAGAAATATTTTGTTAGACATCATAGAAGATAAAATGTTTGAATTATTGATTTAAATCAATTCCACTCATCAAAACATGAATTTCTGTCCCCATTAAGGATCTAGAGGGCTGGCCCCTAAAATATTCAAGCATTTGTATCTCAAAAATGATCAACAATTTTAAATAGGTGTAAGAACAAAAATTGTTAGTATTCTTAAGACCTTTTCAAAGAAATCAAGAAAAAGGGGCTGGCCCCTTTATTCAGGGGTCAGGGCACTCTTAAACTCTGTTACGAATAACTTAAAAACGATAAAGATTTTGTAATGCTTTATAGAAGCAAAGTTGTTGATCGTACCAATATCTATTAGAAAAAATTATTACCACGCCCATTTATTACGTAATTAGGGATTTTTAGGGGCCAAAATACTTAAACTTTGACGCAATATATCTAGAAAAGGAGACATATCTTGTTAGACATCATAGAAGAGAAAATGTTTGAATTAATTATTTTAATCGATTCCACATATCAAAACACGAATTTCTGTCCCCATTAAGGATCTATAGGGCTGGCCCCTAAAATATTCAATCATTTGTGTCTCAAAATGATCAACAATTTTAGATGGGTGTAAGAACAATAAATGTTAGTATTCTTAAGACCTTTTCAAAGAAATCAAGAAAAAGGGGCTGACCCCTAAATAAGGGGCCAAGACACTCGTAAACTCTATTACAAATAACTTAAAAACAATAAAGATTTTGTAATGCATTATAGAAGCAAAGTTGTTGATCGTAACAATATCAGTTTGTAAAACTCATAGCCACACCCATTGATGACGTAATTAGGAATTTTTAGGGGATTAAAACATTAAACCTTTAATGTGCTGTATGTGAAATGTGAGTGGAAATTCTGAAATTTCATTGATATTTTAATGGTATCGTTTGAAAAATTGAACGGAAGACCTCCTCGTTACTCGTAACGAGATCGTATCTAGTTATTATTATTATTATTAGGGTTTTCCATTTTCAACGGAAAACCCTTCTGTTATTCGACTGTTTCTTCTTCTTATTTTTTTCCCGCAAATTCTGTGTAGGCAATTTCTCATACATTTTTTGTCTGATACAATGTAGCTATGAAACTTTCAGGGTATGTAGATAATATTAAGGTCTAAAAACTTTTTTTTTCAAATTTTAAAAATTCACTTCTTGTTATGAGTTATTGCCCTTTGATTGATAATTGGGGGTTCTTTTGTCCAGTGTTGATCTCGGGAACTACACAAGATAGTTGCAAGAAATTTAGCGAAATTGTAGGTAACATTTTATGGTTTTGCTGGCATGAAAATTTTGGCAAAATGTTTTTTATTTTGTGAGCTATTTGCCTGTAAATTTTAAGGTTTTTGGGGTCTGAAATTTTGTTGCTTTTCGCATGATTACCTTTAAGCTAAAAATATTTTGTTATAACATAAAGAAACAAAAGTTGTTTATAATAACGAGAGCTTTCATTTAAAATTAAGAAAAAAGGGCTGGCCCCTATAATTAGGGGTCAGCAGTTCATACATGTTTTTTTTCTGATAGCTAAAATCGTTATCATTTTATGAAAAAAAAATTAATTCAATTATTTTTATTATATTAAATATTGTCATTTGGTATCAAATTAAACAAGTTCTGTACTATATTCTTTTCAAATTTCATAAAACAAATACGTGAGAATCGTACATGAACGAGTTAATATGTATACATAGACACATAAGGTGGCAGAGGATAGTTTCGAAGGAAAGACCAGGTCAAAATTTTGAAACTAAGGGAAAACCTTAGGTTTTGCTGGTTCTTTGAGGGGTATAAATTGCTAGAATATTTATTGCATTCATTTTGTGGATAGAAGAGCTCATGTCAATTTCATTGATTTATGACACGTTTATACTGGTAGCACTTTTCATCAGATATGGAATGAAAATGCAAAACTATGGCCAAAATTTTCACTTTCGGTTTTGTGTTTGAAAAGTAGGGTGGGTTCAGAACACGAAATGTCACTCGAAAAGAAGGTCATTGACCCCTCATCAATTGGTGATCATTTGCATGGGTATACATTAAGCTACCAATCCTGTGGTAGTTTATGGCAGTTGCTCGGGACTGAAGCGTGGTGCTGGACCCGTAAAAATGAGAAAAAAGGGCAATTTTTCAGGAAATTTTGAGACCGTCCCTCGCTATTCTATATAGTGCTATATGTAAGTTGTACTTGTTTTATTCTGAAATGTTAAAAAATTCTCAAGATTCCGGACCATGTGTCCCCTGCATGCAAACCAATTTAAGCAAATTTAAAAATCCACTGAAAAATTAAATCACATATATGAACACTATTTGCCTCACATTTCCTTGACAAAAAAAACTATCCCCTGCCACCCAAGCGAACAAATGCCGTTTTAAAATAAGGCCCAGGCATTAACTGCATTACATTGTGTTGCGTCTTAGATAAATTGTTGTGATTCAATTTCAATTTTTTTTTCATCTATATCATTTATGAATTCAATGAACACACACAACTATGCATATTAAACGTTCTGGGTGGCCGCGCAGAACAAATGTTTGTAGCTCCCCCCCCCGTTTGAAACCCCCGCGCCGAATGTAAATAGTAAAGAGCGGCATTGTAGAAAAGAGAGAGCCGTAATGCAGAAGAGAAGTTGTGTATTTTTTCGGTGTACACATGCATTTTCAATTTACTGTGAAACATATGAGCATGCACAGGGAACAATACTACATATTTGTTTAAGGAGGATATATTCTCGTGTGAATCGTTTACGAGGAAATTCTGACAGCCACACTTCTGTCGACCATGTCGACGGATGTTTATGTTTCCATTGATCAGCCGTTGATAAGCTACGAGTAATAAAGGAGAAAGGATGGACATTAAAGTGTGTGATTTATGAGGATGTTACTGAAGAAGGTGAGGCTTTTTACTCCTTTTAAAGTTTCTTGTTACCTGGTTAACATTTGGTCTATAGATGTACATGTAAGTACGTGCACACTGTCACTGATGTATGTTATTTTTTTTTAGTCAAGATAATATAAATCCTTTTAACAGAATTGAATCCCAAATGTTTTACCTTTCACTTTTTCTTTTCTTTTCTTTTTACCAGAATTTTGTTTGAACTACAATTAAATTTATTGACAAAATCCACATGTGGCGAAATTTTTAAGTCATACATACAGTATATTAAGAAAGCCCATTGAGCTCATTTTCGTTGGTAAAAAAAAAAAATTCGCGAGTAACGCGTAAGTTTCGCGAACAAACACGAAACTTTCGCGAATAAACGCATAACTTTCGCGAACAAACTCGAAACTTTCGTGATATACCGCGTTTGTTTCGCGATATAACGCGTTAGTTTCGCGATATAATGCGTTAGTTTCGCGAATAAACGCGAAACTTTTGCGAATAAACGCGTAATTTTCGCGAATTAACGCGAGACCATTATATAAATATTGTCATTTCATACAGAACCCTTATGAAATAAAACGATTGAAAACAAACACATTTTAAGTTTTATATTAAAAAATACCTATTATTCATTATTATTATAATATCCGTGTTATGTTGATTTATAAAGACAAAATTATCTTTTTTGCATAAAGATACAGTGTACTAATAAACCTGATAAAACTTAATAACATTTTCTTATGTTATATGTCCAAAGTAGATAATAAGTTTGAGCATCATATTACGATTTTCAGTTGTTTGCCGACCCTGTGTTCGAACAGGCATTCATCGATGATCTTTTTATTATAAAATTGATATAAATTCAACCGTCGGAAACCTTCAAAATTTTAGTACTAATTTTCAAATGATATATGTGATAAATTTGGAGGACGAATTTACATCATCTAGATTTGAACAAAAGCTTGAAAATTTCAATTCACAGCTTGACTTATCTTTCTGATATTAAACTAGACGTTAAGTTATGTCGCAGCGATATAACATATATTATAAGGTTTTCAACAATGATATCCTTTAAATTCTAAAATGATACTTAATTAAACGTTTAAATTCGAATTATAATTGTTTTTTATTTAAATATGTTGCTGCCTCATTTTCAATAATACAGCCCCCATTAGAATGTGAGAAGCGCGATAGATTATGTCCTTTGAAAATCAGTACTAAGATTTTAAAGATTTCCTACGTTTGAGTTTATGTTAATTTGTATAAGATTAAATCTAATTAATTTACATCTTTCTATAATATTATTTTTGTTTTATTTAAATTAATATATTTGTTTTTAGTAATTATTCTTCATAGGGGTTCTTCTACGAAATAACAATATTTATATTTAAGTTTCGCGTTTAATCGCGAAAATAACGCGTTGAATTGCGATTGTTACGCGTTTAATCGCGAAACTTTTGCGTTTATTTGCAAAAGTAACGCGTTAATTTGCGAAACTAACGCGTTTATTCGCGAAAGTTCGCGTTTATTTGTGGATTTTTCGCGTTTATTCGCGAAAGTTACGCGTTATATTGCGACATTAACGCGTTATATCGCGAAAGTTACGCGTTATATCGCGAAAGTTTTGTGTTTATTCGCGAAAGTTACACGTTTATTCGCGAAAAAAATATTTTTTTTACCTACGAAAATGAGCTCAATGGGCTTTCAAAGTATACAAAAAAAGTTTAAAATGTACATAGATTTTCTTATGTTAAGTGCATCACGTATGAAGTTACAAATATATATAATTACTAACGTGTAATTTTTACATGTTAACTGGATGTTTATACTGGCTCGAGGTTCATGGGGGATTGGAAAGGACGACAGAATTTATCTATTTAAAAAATTAACAGATTGTGAATTTTCAGCTCAAAATTCAAAGCAGGGTCTAATTAGAAACATATCATATATTCTTGTGCAGAAGACTCCAAATGTAGTCATGAATACCCTGTAGACATAACTTCAAGTTAATAAAATTGTATACTTCAGAATTCAGAGTTAAAACATGACTGTAATATTTTTATGATGCCGATCATTGTATCATTAGAGAGGTTTAGCAGACCAACAGGTACCCGGTACATGAACTTGTACATGTAGGTTAGAGCTTAGAACTATGCGTACCACTGTACCAGTTGAAATAATTTTTCTTGTTTAGCAGTTATGATGTGTACTTAAATTGTCCTTGTTACTGTTTTAAATGTAATTTTTATATTTTCTTTTTTTTAATCTGACGACTGGCAGTACTGGCGTGCGAGCAGTTCTCGCTGAAGACCATTTCTCGCTAGTGCATTGTTACATCATATTTTCGTATATAATTTTATGTGTTGATAAAATGACGTAACAATGCACTGGTGAGAAATGGTACTCGGCGAGAACTGATCACACGCCAATATTGATTAATTACAGACACAAACTGAAGGTTGCGAGTGTTGTTCTTTATTGAACACCATTGTTTAAAATAATTCTTAATATATTTGACGGTCAGACCAGTTTGAATACCAGTGCCAGATAGCTCAGTTGGTAGGGCACCTGACTAGAGATTCAGGGGGCCCAGGTTCAAATCCCGGTTTGGTTCTTCATTATTTCTCCCATCCTGTTACAATATTGGTGTTGTGACTAACCCCTGGACCTGGCAGGTTATCTCCTGCCAGGGGAGATCTTCGAAAGTGAAGATCATTTAAGGGGGGAGGAATGTGACGGTCAGACTGGTTTGAATACCGGTGCTAGATACAGGTAGCTCAGTTGGTAGAGCACTTGACTAGAGATTCAGAGGGCCATGTTCAAATCCCAGTCTGTTCCGTCATTATTTCTCCCATCTTGTATATATCAGATATATGACAGATGATTAAGAGTCATCACATGTTTTGCAAGATGCAATAAGTATTAAAAACCTTTACTTTACAACACTATACATTTAAGTGAATATTTATGTTTCTTGGTATTATTTGGTGTGGTTTTCTTGACAGCGTCGCATTCAAGTCAGTGTCAGCAACATTATGCATAAACAATTTACCCGCTCCTAAACCACAAACTTTCTTATTAGTGGATTCAGCTTACCGCTGATTGGCTGCTGTTGCAGCAGACTAATAATATATGCACGCACAAATCAGAATGAACTTATCAGAGAATGAGTTGCGTTTATTTCAACTGTTGGAATTTGGGTATTTTTTTTAAATGTATACTTGTGACAAAACATATACATGTGGTACATACAGCTGTAGCTTTATGAAGAAAATTTGGGTTAGACCATATATAGCTACCATGTAAGTAAATGATATTTACAAAAAACTTGCAATTTATGGCGAATTGAAATATTGACTTTTGCACTACAAGTAATAAACTCTCTCTCTCTCAAACTTTCTCTCTCTCAATTTGATAAGTGTCTATACCTATGAAATTTTTTTAATATTATATTATGACTTGATATGCATATTTTTGATCTTGTACTGCCTAAATATTATGTCATGTATTGGGATATGTCATACTTATTACACTGCCTGGTCAGTGTATTTTTTCCAGAAATAATATTCATATGTTAATGTAAACACAGCTATTACTAGTACATGTATGTAAACACAGCTAATTTTTTTTTGTATTTCAGCTCAAAACAGACTCTTGTTACCACATGGCAACCACAAGGCTTTTATCTGTTGATTCTTGTGGGTCAGCTCTTGAGATTAACCTGTCACCTCTATCCACATGCATATTCCTTGTGTTCTACATACTATTTACCGGTAATTCAAATTAAATCCGATAATGCATAAACAATAATGGAACTTGAAGAAAGCATCATGCCGTGCTGTGGTTTGTGTTTAAAAACAAAATTAAGGCTGCTTAAAGAAATTCATAATTGCTGTGAAAATTTGTTTTTCAATAAAAGTATGCAATTATGTTTCCTTTATTTTTTATTTTATAAAGATATTTGGATGTGTTTACATAATTGAAATCCCCCCCCCCTATCTAATTGTCTTCATTAAGATTACATGTAGGATATGTAAATGTACATTTGACTTTGAAATAACATCTGCTATGATAATTACTTTTGAAAGAACAAAAAAAACAATCTATGTCTACCTATCTAAGGTATATATGCATAAAAAATGTAGATAAACATGTCAAATTTAAACATTTTTCATGGAAATCAACTTTGTCTCCAGCTTTTTTATTTTAATTTAAGGCAGATGTCTAGCTTGTAGGTTGTAACTTACTGTTTTAGCATGGTTAGAAGGAGACTAGAAATCAGAATAGATTAGATATTCACTAAATATGATTGTTAGCTTACTTTTTTCTTGAAAACAAGAAATCACATGCTGGACAGCTGTGTATTTGTTAATAAAAATGGTACAAATCATATAATAAACAAATAAAGATCAAATTTTAGAATCATTGATGATTGTTTTCAAATATGTGTGAGAAATGACACAAGGAAATTGCCACAAGCTTTATAAAATTAGGTTAAACATTTCAAACCATGACTTTTTATGAAAATCAAAAGATGGGGGGGGGGGGTATAAATGTAAGGATATTTCTAAGTGATGTGAAGCTTTTATCATGATTATATCATGTAGATGTATATTGTATTGAATAAGATTTCTTTTTAAAGGTGGTTGAACAACAATTGACCTCTACAAGGTCAGGTAAAGATGTTTTATTATGGAGAACCCTGTAAATATGTGTTTACTAAAGGAAATTGGAAATAGTGGGTTCACTTAAATGCCCATATTTTTATTAAACCTCAATGAAATTGGCAATATGTGGTATTCTTTTTCTCAGAATTGCATTAGCTTTCTTATTCTAAGACAAACCATCTTTTCATAAAATGTTAGTGTACTAAGTTAAGGGTACAAGGAAAAGTTTCGGATAAAGTACCGTCAATATTTTTGTAAAATTGAGAGTGACTATACTTGAAGGTTTATCAGCGTTGCGTAGATTCATGAAATGAATTTTAATGATTATCAATAGTTAGAGGGATGTCTCTTGTTTGAATTGGTAAGCAATATTAAGACCCCTAATTTTAGGTACATGAGAAGCAGAAATAAATTGTGAAACTTGCGGCTATGACTGATGTGTTGACTTTACACACTAAACTCGAAGGTAACAAACGGTTATATAACATGAAATGTAGGTGGATGGAATATCATATGCCTATTTAGTATTTACTGAGTATGAGGACAATAGCAAGTTTATTGTCCCCCAAGACAGCAGCTATTTCATGAGGCAAAGCCAAGGGAAAAAGTTGCTGTGGAGTGGGACAATAAACTTGCAATTGTCCGAATAGTCAATTAATTGGTATTTTATTACACAGAAGAGAAAACATCATTTGTCAGCGATGCAGAATCTCTTGATGATAAACAAATTAGAGTTAAATCAAACTTTGTATTTAATGCGGCGATCTGATTAGGTCAGAGGTGTTCCGAGTTTAAGGTGGTATTGGACACTTCCATGTTGTGACGTATTGTTTATCGAAATAAACAATAAATAAAGTGTAATTATATAAGTAGTTTCTTTTCAAAAATGGTCATCGAACTCCGTAGGGAAGTGGGTTAGAGGGTTTACTACGAACCTGTAAGTCATGAGTTCGAATCCCGCTGGGGGTTTAACAATTTTTACCTTTTCAAATATTTTTAAAATCTATTTTTCGGTTAAATATTGTAAAATTTGAAAATTCTAAACCGGTAAAATTTTTTCAATTATACAGTACTTTAATCGACATTAATATCGACAGATGTCCCTACCACCTTAAAGTAAATCCACACTCCTGTGATGTCATACATTTTACATAAACCATGAATTCATTAAAATTTTTGCAAGTAGATTTGTAGTTTCTATGTTATTATAGGTGCACATCAAAAACTCAAATCATTGTTTACTTGGAGATATTTAATAAGCGTTTTTCATCCTTGTATTCGACATAATTCAATAATGACAAAGGGAAATAACTCTTTTCTATTTTCCTCTTAGTGATATATATATTAATGCTTTTTTCTTTTTTTTAAATTTATTTTAGTTTTCTGGCATAGTAAGCAATAAAATTTAGATAGACAAACAGGTATCCATCCACTTATATATATAATTTTTAAACAAAAAAGTGGGATTTTCAGATGATAATTTCAGCCTTTGGTTTTTATTACCTTACATCTTAAATAGTATGGATACATATATATTTCATTTATTTTTCTATGAAATTCAAGTCCAATAAGTTAAAAAAAAGTTAAGTTTTTTAACTTTGAACCCATAATTTTATAGGTACGGAGATACCTTAACAAGGAGGGAAATCAAATTCTGCTGATGAATGGTTTTGATGACTATTCACCATGGGCAGATAGCATGGATACTATTTTAAATTAGATAACAAAGCATGTTTATGCGGGCGCCATATAGTGATCAGTTTGTCCGTCTGTCCATACGATATCGCTTGACCGGAACATAGCTTCTCTCCCCTTGGCCCAATCTGGCTCATACCTCATCCACACTTTATTATAAAAAAAAGTTGTCTTGTCAGTGGCATAGATTAAAGTAGATGGATATGGAAGCACTGTGCCACAGTAGGGCAGGGTTTTTGTGGGCCGCCTGAGGCCCCCAATGGTCCAGGGTAGAAGCTGACGCACTTTTTACAATTAATATTAATTGGTTTTCTTAATTTCTCCAATATATATTTTTCTTCAATTGTAAATATATGTTTTGTGCAAAATTCAAGCTTTCCATGCGATATTTTTCTTTAAAAATGATGCGGAGTTTATGTAATGTAGTATTGTTACTTTCTTTAGACTTAAGCCAATAAAATAATGGGTTTTTTTTTATTAATTTCAAGAAACAAAAAAAAATTGTACATGACAAAATTTTTTGTATAACTTTAATTATCTTTATCAAAGGAAACCCAGTCTTCCTGTTTACTTTAACGCAAAAGAGTCAATAACTTTGTGTCTATAGAGCACTGTTTGTACACATACATGTAGTACCGAGAGATTTGAAAGTCTCGTAGAAAACATTGTTGACTTGACATGAGCTTTCACTCGTCTCATTACACTAAAACTGCGTTTTAAAATTATTCAAAATTTTTACCAAATTTATTTATATTAATTTATTTGAGTTTAATTTATAATATTTTAAGTACGTAACTTTTTTCATATGCATTTAATTTTTTTTTACAAAACAATGTGGAAGCACGTGCTTCCGTGCTTCAATGAAAGCTATGCCATTGCTTGTCAAAAATAGTGTAAAATCTATTTATTATGATAATTAAATACTTGCTACATTGTTGATTTTTTTTGTTCCTTCATTGTTAATCGAAGCGGCTTTCTAGGTCATCACATGGAAGAAAGTATATGGAGCAATGTTATCGTCATAATTTGCAACAAATGTAAATATAAGAAATAAACTAGACACGATCTCGTTGCGAGCAACGAGGAGGTCTTCCGTCTGATTTTAGAATTTGAGATATATGTTCGATCTTGATTTTGCTATTTAACGGCTAAACATGATTTAGAATAGAAAAACAGGGTTTACATTCTAAGGACCAGATGCTATTTAGTTTCAGGGATAAGAGTTTTGTTCAACAAGTGTTTAGAAACTCGTCACCGTTCTTGAGATATCTGAGAGAAAAAAGGTTTAGGGGCCAGCTCCTTATTGGAGCTGCTGAACCAAAATTTAAAGATTGCATTTTGTAAAGTACATCATTTTGAGCATCTTTTCTTCTCTACTGCATTTCAAATATTTTCCTTTTTGAGATATAAGTGGTCATAGTTTATGGACTCTTGACCCCTAAAAAATCCTTATTACATAACACATGCATAAATTATTACATTACTTGGATACACGACTGTAGGATAAACATATTTGTTTCTATAGCCTTTCATTTAAATACCCTCAGTAAAGAGCTACTGATTAAAGTTTTTAGAGCCCTTCAGTTCCCTTATTTGAGGTTCCAGCCCCTTTTTCTTGATATTAAATAAAAGGTCAATCAAATCTTAACACATTTTGTTCAACAACTGTTTAGAATTCGTTACTGTTCTTGAGATATATGGGAAAGAACGTTTTAGGGGCTGATCCCTTAACTCCTTATAGGGGCCGTATAACGAACTTTTGAAAACTGCATATTATTAAGTACATCATTCTGAGAATATTGTCTTCTATACTGCATTTCAAAATATTTTTCCTTTCTGAGATATTGGTGATCGAAATTCTGGAATGTTGGCCCCTAAAAACCCCTTATTATGTAACACATGATAAAATCATTACATTGCTTGGATACATCACTGTAAAATAAACATATCTGCTTCTATAACCGTTCGCAAATTATCCCTCAGTAAAGAGCTACAGATAAAATATTTTAGAGCCCTTTGGTCCCCTAATTTTCGGGGCCAGCCCCTGTTTCTTGATATCAAATAAAAAGTCATTGAAATCTCAACCAATTTTGTTCAACAACTGTTTAGAAATTAGTTACCGTTCTTCAGATATATGGGAAAGAACATTTTAGGGGCCGATCCCGTAACTCCTTATAGGGGCCGTATAACGAAATTTTGAAAATTGCATATGATTAAAAACATCATTCTAAGCATCTTTTCTTCTATACTGCATTTCAAAATATTTGTCTTTTCTGAGATATAAAAAATCAAAATTCTGGACTTTTGGCCCCTAAAAACCCCCAATTACGTAACACATGATAAAATCATTACTTTTCTTAGATACATAACTGTAAAAAAAAAGATATTTGCTTCTATAACTGTTCACAAAATATCCCTCAGTAAAGGGCTACAAATGAAAGACTTTAGAGCCCTTTGGTCCTCTAATTTGAGGGGCCAGCCCCTTTTTCTTGATATCAAATGAAAGTTCTTGTAAATATATACTTTTTTTGCTTTACATGTGTTAGCAAAATATTTTTCAGAAAAGAGGTAAACTAAGAAAACCATGAAAAATTACGACGTTTTTTTAGTCTTAATTTTCGGGACCAGGCGAGCTTTAACGCCTTTTGCGTATGACAAATATGAATGCCAAATTGCACATCTACAATCTCTTGTCAACAATCCCTGAAAGTTTGAATTCAATATCTTTTACCGTTTAGGAGGAGATCCCTTGACAAGCCGACCCTCTGACAATTGCTAAAACGTCCTTTTTTCAAGAACGGAAATGACGTCATCAAAATAAAAAAAAATGTATATTAAGTCCAAATTAATATATATTAGATTTGAAAGTTTCACGAAAATCAGCGTAGCCATTTTCGAGAAATCGCCTTCACAAATTTTGTAAGAAAGAAAAAATAATAATTATAGGGAAAAAGAACCGAACGAAAACAATAAGGTCTTCCGTTCGAAAACTTTGGGATGCATATAGGGATATAAATACGGGTTGGTACGTGATCAGATTTTCGCTTTAAGGGATTTGATCATGTGACCAACCAATATCTACATCCCGATATACATGTACATCCAAAACTTATACCTTTTTTCTTGAAGATTTAGTTTATGATGATACATGTACTTTAAAAAATATTAAAACGGCGCTTTATACTAAAATACACTAAAACGGAAATGTTGCCTAATTTTTGCATAAAAAGATTTGAGGTATTAATGAATGTCTATCTTTGCTCTTTGGCAACGTATTAGAGTGACTTTTAACAATCTAAATATTTATGAAAATAAAAATAACGAATAGTAAGACATATAATTAGTGTACGGCAATAACTTTATCATTATTTTTAAAGATTATTTATGTTTATCTTTGCAAACGCCCTATTCTTCTTCTAAAAAAAATCCAGTTTCAGTTGATTGCAAAGATGAAGATTGTTGTATACAAACAAATAAACAACAAAAGTTAGTTTGTTTTCTCACAAACTAAAATAATGCTCAGTTAAGCAATAAAATGCGTCACGTCACTGCCGCGTACATCTTTGTAGACGACGATTGGCAAGAGTATGATGACAACATGGTTAAGAATAAAATTGCATACATTGATTTAGCCATGCATTTCTATTTGATATCTGTGAAAGGATTCGATGATTTTTCATAAACATATTTTGACCGCCGTTTGTTGATTTCAGAAGTAACTGCGATTGGTGATCATCTTGTTAATTAATTTTAATGATTTTTTTTAAATTGTGCATTATCACTGTTAAATGCTAGCAAATGCAAAGTCGACTTTTCAATGGAATGTTTTGAACTTTTTTGATATTTGTTGTCTTTACTTTAAACAGTTGAAGAGGAGTTTATGAACAAACAAACAGTAATTGATGAATCAGGAGAAACAAAAAGCCAACAGATAGAAAAGGTGGTCCCAGATACATTGAGTCACGGAAAGACCTCAGAAGAACAAATAGAAACCGATTGTCTATCACCTTCAGCCGAAAAAAGGAATAAGTGTTCTTACTTTTCATGGACATTCCCTAGCTTCTTTAGTTTAGCATCAAACAGAAAAGGTAAATCTCTCCTATTAAATATTGTTATATAATTTTTAAGGATGACGTTTCCTTAGAATGCAAAAAAATCACTGATGATAACGAAAAGCAATCTAATGTATGTTGTATCACGGCCTGTGTGCTTTCCGTTGCTTTTAGCTGTTCAATAAACATCATATCTCGAGATGACAGAGCTCCCATTTGTACAATCTCAACATATAATATCAGGAAGTTATTGTACAAGTAGCTGTACACCAACTTACATCTTCAAAAATTGAAAACAAAATCCAAGAAAATCTATCTATTAGTTTGGAAAAATAGTTTGACAAGCATTATTTTTTAACAACCTATTTTTCAAACGAAAATGAATTTAAAACTTCATAGAATACTGATCATTTATAGCATTACTTGTGTCAAAACCGAAAGAACGCAAAGTAAAAATTCAAAGCTTTTAGAAATTATTTGACAAGCAGCATTTTTTTAAAACTGATTTTTTAAAAATCGAACGAAATAGTAAACTTCTTAAAATACCGTCCATTTTTGCCATTAGTTATGTCGGAACCAGAGAATGGCAATGTTAATTGTTGGGTTACAAGGAGAATCGGTGCCATTGTCCATACCGTCCTTGGGCTTTCATTTCTCAAAGGATTTCGCCAGCCTTAAAATAGGTTCCAATACTGCAGACACCTTTAGAAAACTATCGCAAGGTTGCTTATTAAGGTCTTTCGTTGGAAACGGAAGACTTTGTACTAATTTTGATGGTAATTAGGGTCTTCCGTCTTCAGCGGAAGACCCTATTGTTATTGTATTGTTTCTTTTTAGGGTCTTTCGTTGAAAACGAAAGACCCTCTTGTTATTCTTCGGTTTCTTTTTATTACACTATTGTTATTCTATTGTTTCTTTTTATTAAAATCTTCCGTTTTCCAACGGAAGACTTGATTGTTTTCGTTCGGTTTCTTTTTTCCTATTATTTTTTTCTTACGTATTTTTTGTACGTAATTTCTCAAAAACTACCCGGCCGATTAACATGAAACTTTAAGATCTGATAGATATTCCTCCAATCCTTATTGCAAATATTTTTTAATCGTCACGTCACTTCCGGTTTTGAGATATTAACCATTTAACGATTTTTGGAGGGGCTTGTCCACGAAGGTTCTCATAAACTAAAAAAGATATTGAGTTCAAAATTTTAGAAATGATAGACAAAAGAATGTAGATATGTAATAGCCCATTCATAATTTGTCAGCGCAAAAAGCGCCGAAGCTCGGTAAGGCTAAAAAAATGAGATATAAAAAGCGTTGTGATTTTGCATGGGTTTCATAGTTTATCTCTTTTCTCACAAATATTTTGTTTAGACATGTAAAACAGAAAAGATTTATCTTTGAAAGATCTTTCATTTGACATGAAGAAAAAGGAGCTGGTCCCTCAAATTAGGGACCTTGAGTTCTTGAAAGTTATTGCTTTATAACTCAAAAGCGGCTAAGATTTCGATATGGCTGTCGCTGCAAAAGTTGTTCATTATGATCTTGTTAATGTCGGGAGAATAATATTTTGTTCGGGTATTGCGTAATATGAGTGTAAAAAGCTAGACTTGTTACCATGTATTTGTGTTTTATTTGGTAAATAAACGGGGTGTTTGTGCGTCTGACATACATAAAGGTTACCAGTTTACATACGGAAAGTGTTTAAACATTTTAGTTATTTTTCTAGTGAAACACATTATGGATAAAGATTTAATTCTTTGTAATGCCTTTGAGTCGCATTTAAAATCTAGCTGGAATCGGAGCTGTGTATGTGAACATCCTTGCCCGCTCGGCCGAGGAAATAGGTCGCGGCTGGACTAGCGATCGGTCTGCCGTTATCTAATACACAAGATTTGCGTCTTGCTGTAATGCACACACGTGTTTATTTATGTCGCGTCAAACACAAAACTTCCGATTTTAATGATTTTAACAGTAAATAAAAAAGATTATACTTTGACCTTCTACCATAGAAAGTGTATCAGGTTACATGCGGAAAATGTTTAAACAGTTTAATTCTATTCTAGGGAAACACATTATGGATAAAAGAATTGCTTCTATGCATTGCATTTGAGTCGCATTTAAAGTCTAGCTGGATTTCGAGCTGCATGTATGTAAACAAATATACATATCCGACCCCTTCTCCGCGGCCGAGGAAATAGGTCGCGGCTGGTTTATAAGCGAGTTGTCTACCGTTATTCAATACACTAGATTTGCGCTTGGTTGTAATGCACACATGGGTTCAAACACAAGGAATTCCAGATTTAACGATATTTAAGAATAACAGAAAAACGATTATACCATTACCTACGAAGTAATACTGTTTTGGTATCGTAATCGAAAAAAAATAGTCTGGATGTCATTGAAATAAGGCGTTCTTTGTGATTTTGTCAACGTCATGAAATAGTAGTATTGTTGGAATATAAAATTCAGTTATCAGACTGCAAACATAGCACGGGCCGAGGAGATGCCGCGCTAGTGGACAACCGATTCGCTGTAGTTTAGGACACATGCTTCTCGTGTTTATAAATACGTTATCACATATTTGAGTGTTCATTCATTTTAGTATGTTAAATTATTTTTATTTTCAATTATAATGGTTAAAAATGCATCAAATCATTGATTTAAATCAAAGTGCGTAAAATAAAGAAAAAAATGCTATCAATGAATATAATATGACGTTTTACGGACGTACGAGTTGAAATGTAAATAAATTCACCTGTGTCTATTTCTGAAATTTTCCTGCTGAGAATTTAATGCATTACATTACCTATTTTCACAAAATATAGGCCATATTCATTACATGATTATTCAAACGATCTTAAGTATCTGTAATCTGAGTTAAATCATTTGTTACTAAGTTAAGGGTACAAGGAAAAGTTTCGGATAAAGTACCGTCAATATTTTTGTAAAATTGAGAGTGACTATACTTGAAGGTTTATCAGCGTTGCGTAGATTCATGAAATGAATTTTAATGATTATCAATAGTTAGAGGGATGTCTCTTGTTTGAATTGGTAAGCAATATTAAGACCCCTAATTTTAGGTACATGAGAAGCAGAAATAAATTGTGAAACTTGCGGCTATGACTGATGTGTTGACTTTACACACTAAACTCGAAGGTAACAAACGGTTATATAACATGAAATGTAGGTGGATGGAATATCATATGCCTATTTAGTATTTACTGAGTATGAGGACAATAGCAAGTTTATTGTCCCCCAAGACAGCAGCTATTTCATGAGGCAAAGCCAAGGGAAAAAGTTGCTGTGGAGTGGGACAATAAACTTGCAATTGTCCGAATAGTCAATTAATTGGTATTTTATTACACAGAAGAGAAAACATCATTTGTCAGCGATGCAGAATCTCTTGATGATAAACAAATTAGAGTTAAATCAAACTTTGTATTTAATGCGGCGATCTGATTAGGTCAGAGGTGTTCCGAGTTTAAGGTGGTATTGGACACTTCCATGTTGTGACGTATTGTTTATCGAAATAAACAATAAATAAAGTGTAATTATATAAGTAGTTTCTTTTCAAAAATGGTCATCGAACTCCGTAGGGAAGTGGGTTAGAGGGTTTACTACGAACCTGTAAGTCATGAGTTCGAATCCCGCTGGGGGTTTAACAATTTTTACCTTTTCAAATATTTTTAAAATCTATTTTTCGGTTAAATATTGTAAAATTTGAAAATTCTAAACCAGTAAAATTTTTTCAATTATACAGTACTTTAATCGACATTAATATCGACAGATGTCCCTACCACCTTAAAGTAAATCCACACTCCTGTGATGTCATACATTTTACATAAACCATGAATTCATTAAAATTTTTGCAAGTAGATTTGTAGTTTCTATGTTATTATAGGTGCACATCAAAAACTCAAATCATTGTTTACTTGGAGATATTTAATAAGCGTTTTTCATCCTTGTATTCGACATAATTCAATAATGACAAAGGGAAATAACTCTTTTCTATTTTCCTCTTAGTGATATATATATTAATGCTTTTTTCTTTTTTTTAAATTTATTTTAGTTTTCTGGCATAGTAAGCAATAAAATTTAGATAGACAAACAGGTATCCATCCACTTATATATATAATTTTTAAACAAAAAAGTGGGATTTTCAGATGATAATTTCAGCCTTTGGTTTTTATTACCTTACATCTTAAATAGTATGGATACATATATATTTCATTTATTTTTCTATGAAATTCAAGTCCAATAAGTTAAAAAAAAAGTTAAGTTTTTTAACTTTGAACCCATAATTTTATAGGTACGGAGATACCTTAACAAGGAGGGAAATCAAATTCTGCTGATGAATGGTTTTGATGACTATTCACCATGGGCAGATAGCATGGATACTATTTTAAATTAGATAACAAAGCATGTTTATGCGGGCGCCATATAGTGATCAGTTTGTCCGTCTGTCCATACGATATCGCTTGACCGGAACATAGCTTCTCTCCCCTTGGCCCAATCTGGCTCATACCTCATCCACACTTTATTATAAAAAAAAGTTGTCTTGTCAGTGGCATAGATTAAAGTAGATGGATATGGAAGCACTGTGCCACAGTAGGGCAGGGTTTTTGTGGGCCGCCTGAGGCCCCCAATGGTCCAGGGTAGAAGCTGACGCACTTTTTACAATTAATATTAATTGGTTTTCTTAATTTCTCCAATATATATTTTTCTTCAATTGTAAATATATGTTTTGTGCAAAATTCAAGCTTTCCATGCGATATTTTTCTTTAAAAATGATGCGGAGTTTATGTAATGTAGTATTGTTACTTTCTTTAGACTTAAGCCAATAAAATAATGGGTTTTTTTTTATTAATTTCAAGAAACAAAAAAAAATTGTACATGACAAAATTTTTTGTATAACTTTAATTATCTTTATCAAAGGAAACCCAGTCTTCCTGTTTACTTTAACGCAAAAGAGTCAATAACTTTGTGTCTATAGAGCACTGTTTGTACACATACATGTAGTACCGAGAGATTTGAAAGTCTCGTAGAAAACATTGTTGACTTGACATGAGCTTTCACTCGTCTCATTACACTAAAACTGCGTTTTAAAATTATTCAAAATTTTTACCAAATTTATTTATATTAATTTATTTGAGTTTAATTTATAATATTTTAAGTACGTAACTTTTTTCATATGCATTTAATTTTTTTTTACAAAACAATGTGGAAGCACGTGCTTCCGTGCTTCAATGAAAGCTATGCCATTGCTTGTCAAAAATAGTGTAAAATCTATTTATTATGATAATTAAATACTTGCTACATTGTTGATTTTTTTTGTTCCTTCATTGTTAATCGAAGCGGCTTTCTAGGTCATCACATGGAAGAAAGTATATGGAGCAATGTTATCGTCATAATTTGCAACAAATGTAAATATAAGAAATAAACTAGACACGATCTCGTTGCGAGCAACGAGGAGGTCTTCCGTCTGATTTTAGAATTTGAGATATATGTTCGATCTTGATTTTGCTATTTAACGGCTAAACATGATTTAGAATAGAAAAACAGGGTTTACATTCTAAGGACCAGATGCTATTTAGTTTCAGGGATAAGAGTTTTGTTCAACAAGTGTTTAGAAACTCGTCACCGTTCTTGAGATATCTGAGAGAAAAAAGGTTTAGGGGCCAGCTCCTTATTGGAGCTGCTGAACCAAAATTTAAAGATTGCATTTTGTAAAGTACATCATTTTGAGCATCTTTTCTTCTCTACTGCATTTCAAATATTTTCCTTTTTGAGATATAAGTGGTCATAGTTTATGGACTCTTGACCCCTAAAAAATCCTTATTACATAACACATGCATAAATTATTATATTACTTGGATACACGACTGTAGGATAAACATATTTGTTTCTATAGCCTTTCATTTAAATACCCTCAGTAAAGAGCTACTGATTAAAGTTTTTAGAGCCCTTCAGTTCCCTTATTTGAGGTTCCAGCCCCTTTTTCTTGATATTAAATAAAAGGTCAATCAAATCTTAACACATTTTGTTCAACAACTGTTTAGAATTCGTTACTGTTCTTGAGATATATGGGAAAGAACGTTTTAGGGGCTGATCCCTTAACTCCTTATAGGGGCCGTATAACGAACTTTTGAAAACTGCATATTATTAAGTACATCATTCTGAGAATATTGTCTTCTATACTGCATTTCAAAATATTTTTCCTTTCTGAGATATTGGTGATCGAAATTCTGGAATGTTGGCCCCTAAAAACCCCTTATTATGTAACACATGATAAAATCATTACATTGCTTGGATACATCACTGTAAAATAAACATATCTGCTTCTATAACCGTTCGCAAATTATCCCTCAGTAAAGAGCTACAGATAAAATATTTTAGAGCCCTTTGGTCCCCTAATTTTCGGGGCCAGCCCCTGTTTCTTGATATCAAATAAAAAGTCATTGAAATCTCAACCAATTTTGTTCAACAACTGTTTAGAAATTAGTTACCGTTCTTCAGATATATGGGAAAGAACATTTTAGGGGCCGATCCCGTAACTCCTTATAGGGGCCGTATAACGAAATTTTGAAAATTGCATATGATTAAAAACATCATTCTAAGCATCTTTTCTTCTATACTGCATTTCAAAATATTTGTCTTTTCTGAGATATAAAAAATCAAAATTCTGGACTTTTGGCCCCTAAAAACCCCCAATTACGTAACACATGATAAAATCATTACTTTTCTTAGATACATAACTGTAAAAAAAAAGATATTTGCTTCTATAACTGTTCACAAAATATCCCTCAGTAAAGGGCTACAAATGAAAGACTTTAGAGCCCTTTGGTCCTCTAATTTGAGGGGCCAGCCCCTTTTTCTTGATATCAAATGAAAGTTCTTGTAAATATATACTTTTTTTGCCTTACATGTGTTAGCAAAATATTTTTCAGAAAAGAGGTAAACTAAGAAAACCATGAAAAATTACGACGTTTTTTTAGTCTTAATTTTCGGGACCAGGCGAGCTTTAACGCCTTTTGCGTATGACAAATATGAATGCCAAATTGCACATCTACAATCTCTTGTCAACAATCCCTGAAAGTTTGAATTCAATATCTTTTACCGTTTAGGAGGAGATCCCTTGACAAGCCGACCCTCTGACAATTGCTAAAACGTCCTTTTTTCAAGAACGGAAATGACGTCATCAAAATAAAAAAAAATGTATATTAAGTCCAAATTAATATATATTAGATTTGAAAGTTTCACGAAAATCAGCGTAGCCATTTTCGAGAAATCGCCTTCACAAATTTTGTAAGAAAGAAAAAATAATAATTATAGGGAAAAAGAACCGAACGAAAACAATAAGGTCTTCCGTTCGAAAACTTTGGGATGCATATAGGGATATAAATACGGGTTGGTACGTGATCAGATTTTCGCTTTAAGGGATTTGATCATGTGACCAACCAATATCTACATCCCGATATACATGTACATCCAAAACTTATACCTTTTTTCTTGAAGATTTAGTTTATGATGATACATGTACTTTAAAAAATATTAAAACGGCGCTTTATACTAAAATACACTAAAACGGAAATGTTGCCTAATTTTTGCATAAAAAGATTTGAGGTATTAATGAATGTCTATCTTTGCTCTTTGGCAACGTATTAGAGTGACTTTTAACAATCTAAATATTTATGAAAATAAAAATAACGAATAGTAAGACATATAATTAGTGTACGGCAATAACTTTATCATTATTTTTAAAGATTATTTATGTTTATCTTTGCAAACGCCCTATTCTTCTTCTAAAAAAAATCCAGTTTCAGTTGATTGCAAAGATGAAGATTGTTGTATACAAACAAATAAACAACAAAAGTTAGTTTGTTTTCTCACAAACTAAAATAATGCTCAGTTAAGCAATAAAATGCGTCACGTCACTGCCGCGTACATCTTTGTAGACGACGATTGGCAAGAGTATGATGACAACATGGTTAAGAATAAAATTGCATACATTGATTTAGCCATGCATTTCTATTTGATATCTGTGAAAGGATTCGATGATTTTTCATAAACATATTTTGACCGCCGTTTGTTGATTTCAGAAGTAACTGCGATTGGTGATCATCTTGTTAATTAATTTTAATGATTTTTTTTAAATTGTGCATTATCACTGTTAAATGCTAGCAAATGCAAAGTCGACTTTTCAATGGAATGTTTTGAACTTTTTTGATATTTGTTGTCTTTACTTTAAACAGTTGAAGAGGAGTTTATGAACAAACAAACAGTAATTGATGAATCAGGAGAAACAAAAAGCCAACAGATAGAAAAGGTGGTCCCAGATACATTGAGTCACGGAAAGACCTCAGAAGAACAAATAGAAACCGATTGTCTATCACCTTCAGCCGAAAAAAGGAATAAGTGTTCTTACTTTTCATGGACATTCCCTAGCTTCTTTAGTTTAGCATCAAACAGAAAAGGTAAATCTCTCCTATTAAATATTGTTATATAATTTTTAAGGATGACGTTTCCTTAGAATGCAAAAAAATCACTGATGATAACGAAAAGCAATCTAATGTATGTTGTATCACGGCCTGTGTGCTTTCCGTTGCTTTTAGCTGTTCAATAAACATCATATCTCGAGATGACAGAGCTCCCATTTGTACAATCTCAACATATAATATCAGGAAGTTATTGTACAAGTAGCTGTACACCAACTTACATCTTCAAAAATTGAAAACAAAATCCAAGAAAATCTATCTATTAGTTTGGAAAAATAGTTTGACAAGCATTATTTTTTAACAACCTATTTTTCAAACGAAAATGAATTTAAAACTTCATAGAATACTGATCATTTATAGCATTACTTGTGTCAAAACCGAAAGAACGCAAAGTAAAAATTCAAAGCTTTTAGAAATTATTTGACAAGCAGCATTTTTTTAAAACTGATTTTTTAAAAATCGAACGAAATAGTAAACTTCTTAAAATACCGTCCATTTTTGCCATTAGTTATGTCGGAACCAGAGAATGGCAATGTTAATTGTTGGGTTACAAGGAGAATCGGTGCCATTGTCCATACCGTCCTTGGGCTTTCATTTCTCAAAGGATTTCGCCAGCCTTAAAATAGGTTCCAATACTGCAGACACCTTTAGAAAACTATCGCAAGGTTGCTTATTAAGGTCTTTCGTTGGAAACGGAAGACTTTGTACTAATTTTGATGGTAATTAGGGTCTTCCGTCTTCAGCGGAAGACCCTATTGTTATTGTATTGTTTCTTTTTAGGGTCTTTCGTTGAAAACGAAAGACCCTCTTGTTATTCTTCGGTTTCTTTTTATTACACTATTGTTATTCTATTGTTTCTTTTTATTAAAATCTTCCGTTTTCCAACGGAAGACTTGATTGTTTTCGTTCGGTTTCTTTTTTCCTATTATTTTTTTCTTACGTATTTTTTGTACGTAATTTCTCAAAAACTACCCGGCCGATTAACATGAAACTTTAAGATCTGATAGATATTCCTCCAATCCTTATTGCAAATATTTTTTAATCGTCACGTCACTTCCGGTTTTGAGATATTAACCATTTAACGATTTTTGGAGGGGCTTGTCCACGAAGGTTCTCATAAACTAAAAAAGATATTGAGTTCAAAATTTTAGAAATGATAGACAAAAGAATGTAGATATGTAATAGCCCATTCATAATTTGTCAGCGCAAAAAGCGCCGAAGCTCGGTAAGGCTAAAAAAATGAGATATAAAAAGCGTTGTGATTTTGCATGGGTTTCATAGTTTATCTCTTTTCTCACAAATATTTTGTTTAGACATGTAAAACAGAAAAGATTTATCTTTGAAAGATCTTTCATTTGACATGAAGAAAAAGGAGCTGGTCCCTCAAATTAGGGACCTTGAGTTCTTGAAAGTTATTGCTTTATAACTCAAAAGCGGCTAAGATTTCGAAATGGCTGTCGCTGCAAAAGTTGTTCATTATGATCTTGTTAATGTCGGGAGAATAATATTTTGTTCGGGTATTGCGTAATATGAGTGTAAAAAGCTAGACTTGTTACCATGTATTTGTGTTTTATTTGGTAAATAAACGGGGTGTTTGTGCGTCTGACATACATAAAGGTTACCAGTTTACATACGGAAAGTGTTTAAACATTTTAGTTATTTTTCTAGTGAAACACATTATGGATAAAGATTTAATTCTTTGTAATGCCTTTGAGTCGCATTTAAAATCTAGCTGGAATCGGAGCTGTGTATGTGAACATCCTTGCCCGCTCGGCCGAGGAAATAGGTCGCGGCTGGACTAGCGATCGGTCTGCCGTTATCTAATACACAAGATTTGCGTCTTGCTGTAATGCACACACGTGTTTATTTATGTCGCGTCAAACACAAAACTTCCGATTTTAATGATTTTAACAGTAAATAAAAAAGAATATACTTTGACCTTCTACCATAGAAAGTGTATCAGGTTACATGCGGAAAATGTTTAAACAGTTTAATTCTATTCTAGGGAAACACATTATGGATAAAAGAATTGCTTCTATGCATTGCATTTGAGTCGCATTTAAAGTCTAGCTGGATTTCGAGCTGCATGTATGTAAACAAATATACATATCCGACCCCTTCTCCGCGGCCGAGGAAATAGGTCGCGGCTGGTTTATAAGCGAGTTGTCTACCGTTATTCAATACACTAGATTTGCGCTTGGTTGTAATGCACACATGGGTTCAAACACAAGGAATTCCAGATTTAACGATATTTAAGAATAACAGAAAAACGATTATACCATTACCTACGAAGTAATACTGTTTTGGTATCGTAATCGAAAAAAAATAGTCTGGATGTCATTGAAATAAGGCGTTCTTTGTGATTTTGTCAACGTCATGAAATAGTATTATTGTTGGAATATAAAATTCAGTTATCAGACTGCAAACATAGCACGGGCCGAGGAGATGCCGCGCTAGTGGACAACCGATTCGCTGTAGTTTAGGACACATGCTTCTCGTGTTTATAAATACGTTATCACATATTTGAGTGTTCATTCATTTTAGTATGTTAAATTATTTTTATTTTCAATTATAATGGTTAAAAATGCATCAAATCATTGATTTAAATCAAAGTGCGTAAAATAAAGAAAAAAATGCTATCAATGAATATAATATGACGTTTTACGGACGTACGAGTTGAAATGTAAATAAATTCACCTGTGTCTATTTCTAAAATTTTCCTGCTGAGAATTTAATGCATTACATTACCTATTTTCACAAAATATAGGCCATATTCATTACATGATTATTCAAACGATCTTAAGTATCTGTAATCTGAGTTAAATCATTTGGCTAGCAAAATATTAGAATCTTTTTATGAGTTATGAGATAGAGAGAGAGAAAAAAAGAGAGAGAAGCAGGGTGTAGAAAATAAAAGTTGAAATATATTTAAAAATCGTTCGAGATAAGGCAGCTTAAGTGATACAATGTTACATGCTTGCGGTAGGTGCGGGCACGATAAAACTTACCATTTTTAAACAAGTTGAATTTTTTTTTTATATTCAGGGCGTAAAAGACCAAGGGCCACACTACTGGTTTAACCTTTTTTTCAATGGTATTCTGATTTATAAAAAAGAATATTCATTGCTGGTTTATTCTTTCATTATTTAGATTTTTTTTTTTTTTTTGAAATTATAGTCTGAAAGAATATGTGAGTTTTAAAAAAAGTTTATGTACATTCGATGAGTAAAAGTTTTGATTGGATTCGGACAGTTTAAGATCGAGTAGAGGACAGTCACATGATTAGAAATACTTCTTAGTAGATAAGTAAAACTTTCAAATCGAATGGGTTTTGCATATTCCGGCACACTTGAATATATAATACATAAACTATATATATATATATATATTAATAAAACTTCTGTATGCTGTATTTTGTATTTGCTGTCTGAGTAGGACTGTTCTTCCCCAAAAGAAGCGCTCGGCGATCGCGTAAAGAACGTACTGTATGATACAACACCTGATTGGAGTTCATGATTATATGTATTTTTTAAAAGCGAAATATTAGAGGTCAAGGAGTCAGTAAGCAAAACAAATTTGTCAATTAAGCAATAGCAGTAGTCCAATGCCTATGATTGATAATTTTACAAGGTAAGTTAAATACATGTTAATAGGAATTTTAGAGCACATCCCGCCCCTTGTTTAGGGCTTCCGTTTCCTGCTTTCTTTTCTTTTATCAACGATTTTTGTGCACGCATTTTCTCCGAAATTGCTCAAATTTTGTTACACGGCCCCGATAAGAAGACCCCTAAAATTTCTTTCTCAAATATATCAAGAGCGGTCTAAAATTTCAAACACTGGTTGAATAACATTTAACTTATTTTGTGCAAATTATATGTGCATGCAATGACAATTTTCCTGTAAAATAACAATAATCACACATTGTGAAATCTAAAAGTTTCTAAATAATCATTAAAATTAATAAATTTAGACGGCCAGTGCAGTAATTTTTTTCTAGCCGAGTCCTTCGTTTAACAGCGCATCGATTGTAAACATTTCAGCTAGGTTTGCAACAAGATGGTGAAACGACCATGATATTTGACAAATTTGACTAAAAGGAGTTAAAAAGTTATGGATACAAAACACAAGTGCCATTTTATCTTGGAGGAGATAAATAATAATTAATCTACGTTTTCCATAAACCATAAGAATTTTTTAACATTAAGATCCGCCAAATATTTTCTTTTCTCTTCATTGTTTGGTGCCTCATTTGAAATTATAACGTTTTGAAGTATAGTGAGGGGATAACAAACGATATCGGCAGGCTTACTCCCGCAGTTTTCTAAATCAGGTCCTGAAAAAAAATGGGGTGAACTATAATCTTATTATGGCAAAAAATGCGTGTTTATTTATATCATGACTTTAAGGTATAAACTGAAATAAGTTGCTAGTTTGGATCTATATTCACAGTTGTTTAAATCAATAGCAACTGTCTGGCACAAAAGGCGCCGAAGCTCGCCTGAACCCGAAAATTGAGATGTAAAGAATGTTGTGATTTTTCTTAGTTTTCTTTAAATATATCTTATCTCGAAAATATTTTGTTTAGACATGTAGAACAATTAAAATTTATTTTTACCAGAGCTTTCATTCGACATCAAGAAAAAGGGGCTGCCCCCTCAAATTAGAGGCCAAAAGGGCTCTGAAGTCTTTCTTCCATAGCACTATACTGAGAAATATTTTGTAATATGTTAAAGAAGCAAAAATGTTCATCTTACAGTTATTTATCTATTCATTATAAAAATAATTTCATGCGTTACGTAATTAGGGGTTTTAAGGGCGCGGGTAGGTTAAGGCAACTCCGAGTTTAATGACCGTCAAAATTATGATCAATTTAAGAACTGTATTTTTAGGAAAACAGTACGGAATATTAATACCAAGTGAATGTGTTCACCAAGATGATATTTTTCTACTGCGGAATCGACTTGATCTTTGAAGCTGCCGTACCATGGTATCACGTGACAGTTAAAAATAGATCACTTTTTTACCTATAAAAAAATCAAAAAGTGTAACACTACCCCGAAGTTGATATGTATGCTTGCTACAATAATTCGATCGGCAATTAGTTCATGTTGAATAGTATTACTGCTAGAATCCTATTGTTAATCGCATAAAAGAAATATTGTAAATATTAATCGGAAACCCTCTCAACTTCTTTAATTTCATTGAAAATACTACGTATTTTTCATTCAAAACAACGAAGCACAGGATTCTAGCAGCACTTTCAAGTAATTTAGGTCATATACAGTTGATATTTACCAAATTCATCTTTCATAATATCAGGGGTAGTGTTACACTTTTGCCTTTTTTTTGTACACACTGACAGAGGAAAGGCTGGTCAAGCCATATAAATGTCGATCTGCTTACCTTATAAATGATATATATGATTAAACAAAATATCCATGTCTGTATTATCTTGATTATATCCTAACTGACACTCATCTAAATCTTAGGTATCTGTATTAAATTAGACTTATTTCGGCATTGTTTACACTGCATTCCGATGATTTGTCTCCCGACATGTTCTTTTCTATTAAACATGCTTGAGACGTCATCAATGATAATTATACGTAATAGAGAGAAATCGAAGGTATATTCAGTTAGAAGAGTTTCTAGTGATATTTTATGCCTGTAGTTTTTATAATTTAAACCAGAGATAAAGTAAAAATCGACAAGTTTCTGAGTAAAATATGACATCATGCTGCTTATTGTGACGTCATATAAATCAGAGGAATTTGATCGCTGAGAGTTGCCTTATCATACCCGCGGGGCCAGAAGTCCAAAATTTCGATCACTTATATCACAAAAAGGACAAATATTTTGAAAAGCAATATAGAATAAAAGATGCTTAAAATGATGTTCTTAACAATATTCAACCATTAAAATTTCGTTTTCTGGCCCCAATAACGAGATAAGGGGTCGGCCCCTAAATCGTTCTTTCCCAGATAGCTCAAGAACGGTAACGAATTTCTAGACACTTGTTGAACAAAATATGTTGAATATTAAAAGACCTTTCATTTGACATCACGGAAAGGGGCTGGCCCCTAAAATTAGGGGCCAAAAGGGCTCTAAAGTCTTTCTTCCATAGCAATTTACTGAGAAGTAATTTGTAATATGTTTAAGAAGCAAACATGTTCATCTTACAGTTATTTAACTATTCATAATATAAAAGAATTCATGCGTTACGTATTTAGGGGTTTTAATTGGCCAGATGTTCAAAATTTCGATCACTTGTATCACAAAAAGGACAAATATTTTGAACAGCAATATAGAATAAAAGATGCTTAGAATGATGTTCTTAACAATATTCAACCATCATAATTTCATTCTCTGGCCCCAATAAGGAGATAAGGGGTCGGCCCCTAAAACTATTCTTTCCTAGATAGCTCAAGAACGGTTATGAATTTTTAGACACTTGTTGAACAAAATATGTTGAATATCAAAATACATTTCATTTAGCATCAAGAAAAAGGGGCTCGCCCCTCAAGTTAGGGGCCAAAAGGGCTTTGAAGTCTTTTTTCCAAAGCACTTTACTGAGAAGTAATTTGTTATATGTTTAAGAAGCAAAAATGTTTATCTTACAGTTATTTAACTATTCATAATATAAAAAATTTCATGCGTTACGTAATTTGGGGTTTTAAGGGGCTAGAAATTCAAAATGTTGATCACTTGTATCACAAAAAGGACAAAAATTTTGAAAAGCAATATAGAATAAAAGATGCTTAGAATGATGTTCTAAACAATATTCAACCATCAAAATTTCGTTCTGTGGTCCCACTAAGGAGATAAGGGGTCGGCCCCTAAAACTATTCTTTCCCAGATAGCTCCAGAACAGTAACGAATTTTCAGACACTGGTTGAACAAAATATGTTTAATATCAAAAGACATTTCATTTGACATCAAGAAAAAGGGGCTGGCCCCTAAAATTAGAGGCCAAAAGGGCTCTGAAGTTTTCCTTCCATAGCATTTTACTGAGAAATATTTTTTAATATGTTTAAATTGCAAAAATGTTAATCTTCCAGTTATGCATCTATATATGATTTTAAAAATCTCATATGGTACGTAATTAGGGGATTTAAGGGGCTTTTGTCTTTTGATGATAATTTTTAATTGTGAAATATTTTGTAATACATTATAGAAGCAATTCTATTCATCGAAACACTATACACCTATAAATGACAATTGTTTACTCCTTTGTTACGTAATTAGGGTTTAAGGGGACAGAAGTCCGAAAGTTTGATCTTCAATATATTAAAATGGAGAAAAATTTCGAATGCTTAACAATATGCAACCATCATTGTATTGTTACCTGATCCCTTAAAGGAGTTAAAGGGCCGGTCCCTAAAATGATCTTTTCCAGATATCTCGAGAACGGTATATAATTTCGAAACACTTGTTGAACAAAATTAGATAACCCCCCCCCCCCCCCGCATTTACTGATATGTTTCGTTGATGAAGATCAAAGGCAATTTCATTTCCTTTTCTTAAAATCGGACGGAAGACCTCCTCGTTGCTCGCAACGAGATCGTGTCTAGTTATTCTTTTTTTCTTTTTCTGACTTTTTTGGAGCGCTATTTCTCAAACATTATTCAACCGATTTGCACAACATTTTCAGGACTGATAGAGCATGATCGGCGCTACATTTTATAAAATTTTCAAATGATGACGTCACTTCCGGTTTCAGGTATTGAGAATTTTGCAAATTTTTAGGGGTCATTTTGTCCACGGATCTCCTCCTTAACTAATCAAGATAGAAGCTTGAAATTTTCAGGGATTGCAGATAAATGTGTGTATATGTACCCCCATGCTTCCAATTATGAAAATTGGCCTAGAAGCTCGCCTGAACCTGAAAATTAGCACCAATTTTTTCACGAAATTTTTCCACTTTTTCTGAAATATCTTTTGACGTATAAATATTTTGTCTAAACATGTAATGCAAAAGTTGTTTCAAATTTCACGGGCTTTCATTTGATATCAAGAAAAAGGGTCTGGCCCCTAAAATTAGGGGCCAAGAGGGCTCTAAAGTCTTTTTACAATAACTTTTCACTGAAAAAAAAATTGTTATCAATTGTAGAAGCAAAAATGTTTATTGTAGAGCTGTTAATCTATGCAGTACCATGCCTAAGTCATATATTACGTAATTAGGGGTTTCAAGGGGCCAGAAGTTCAAAAATTTGATCACAAATATCTGAAAAAGGAGAAAAATTTTGAAAAGCAATGTAGAACAAAAGTTGCTCAAAAAAATATTCTGTACAATATCCTTTCTTAATTTTTTTTTGTTGATGGCCCCATTAAGGAGTTTAAGGGTCGACCCCTAAAACACAATTGTTCAGATATCTCGAGAACGGTTAAGTTAGTGAACACTTGTTGAACAGAATATGTTTATATTTGCAAAACCTTTCATTTGATATCAGAAAAAAGGAACTGGCCCCTAAAATTAAGGGCCAAGGAGGCATTAAAGTCTTCTTACAATAACTCCTAACTGAAAAATAATTTGTGATTGATTACAGAAGCAAAAATGTTCATTGTACAGCTGTTTAACTATACGGTACCATACCCAGGTCTTTAATTACGTAATAAGGGGTTTCAAGGGGCCACAAATTCAAAAATTTAATCATTTATATCTGAAAAAGGAAAAATATTTTGAAAAGCAATGTCGAACAAAAGTTGCTCAAAATAATGTTCTTAATAATAAAATACCTAAAAGTTGTTGTTGGTGGCCCCGGTAAGGAGTTTGAGGGTCAGTCCCTTAACCACAGTTGTCAGATATCTCAGAAACGGTTAACAATTTGTTAACTTTTGTTGAACAAAATATGTTTATATTTACGAGAATTTTTTTTGGATATCAAGAAAAATGGGCTGACCCCTCAAATTAGGGGCCAGGAGGGCTACACACTCTTTTTATAATAACTCTTTTTTGAGGGATAATTTACTATCAATCATTAAACAAAAACAAGGAACTTTTTAAGCTGAACCTAACGCTGAAATCCGTTTAAAAATCAGACAATGCCCTACAGAGATATTGGGGTTTTAAAATTGATTTTCCGGAAATTTTGATTCCACATTCTTGGTTAAGAAAATAGTTGTTCATAATTCTTATGAAATTTAAGAAACCGGAAGTAAAACAATTTTTTCAGAAAATGAATTTTCTGATCAAATCAAAAATGAATATGTGTTTTGTATAGCTTATTAAGCTGAATCTAACACTGAAAGCCGTTTCAAAATCGAAAGATGCATTACAGAGATATCGGGGTTTAAAACTTGATTTTTCCGGAAATTTTGATTCCGCTTCCTTGATTTAAAAATAGCGTAATGTTCAAAGTAAAATTAACTCGTACCAAAAATAATTGTAAAGTCGTACTTGAACACATTCGGATTTTTTTTGTTAAGTCGTTCTCGAAATCAGGAAGGTGTTTGTTAATTCGTACTTAAAATCATTCAGATTTTGTTAAGTCGTACCAGGTTTAAAAAGTCGTACAATTTTAAAAAGTCAATTTTGTCGGTCAGGTTTCTCAAACACGAGTAAAGATAAAAGGCTGAAATTTTCATAGATGATAGATCTACCTTTTTTCTGGTGCACCTCGGTCAAGAGAATGTCCGCTGTCACTTCCGGTCGTTGCCGGAAGGAAATTTGAAAAATTGAATTTTTCTACTTTTTTACTTTTTAATATTTTTTTTTGAAATTGTAACACCTTATAGTGACCCTTTCATTGATTCAGAATATGTAATTTGTTTTAAAATCGATGAAAGCATTCTCGAGAAATTAAGCGTCAAAGTTCTGAAGCGAGAGTCCGAGTAGCTCAGTCGATAGAGTCGTGGACATGGCCCAGGCGACCCGGGTTCAAGCCTCGAGTGCCGCAATTTTTTTTTTACTATTTTTTGCTTAGATCTACGATTTTATCTTTGAATTGATAGATTTAATCTAATCTATTCAAAAACCGGACGGAAGACCCACTCTTTGCTCGCAACGAGATCATGTCTAGTTCTTCATTATTGTTATTCTTCTTCTAGACGTTTTATAAACCTCGATAACTTATTTGTTTTTCATTCGATTTCATGGTATTTTGTAAATTGCATTCAGTTTCTTCAGCATAAAAAGTTTGAAATTGCAACTTCCGGTTTTCACTTAGTCCCCTTTTTCTTAAATTTAAGGGGCATTCGTTTCCAGACAAAGGCTCCAAAATGGTCCGTAGCAAATACTTTAAAGTTAAAAATGTTTATTATTGACACTTTTAATATTGTCCTCTGATTTTTGTATTTCAGTGTTTTTCCAATTGCACTCGAATTATTAAATCGAAATCTATGTTTTAAATAGCTATATTTTACTCATGTTTTAGTTTTGTAACTTTTTAGTTTGGAATATTTTTTAAATACATAAAGAACAAAACTTATGTATAATTTTAATGGCTTTCATTTGAGACCATTAAAAAGGGCTGGCACCTTCAAAAAGAGATCTAGGCACCTGGAGAGTCTATCCTCTATAACTACAAAACGATAAATATTTCGATATGCTGTCGCTAGAAAAGTTGTTCTTCATTATCTTATCAATGCAATAATAATTTAGTATTGTTTGGATATTGCATAATGTGAGAGTTAAAAGCTTCACGTGAAAACGTGTCTACCCGCTTTCATTTAGGAAATAGACAAAAACTCCCTGTGCATAATAGTGTTTTAAAGTCGAAAGCAATACTTTTCTTGTTTTACATTGGAATCTACAAATTTTTCAAAATATGTTTTTAGTGCCCTGTGCTTTTATCATAACTCGTTTTGGGATATGTCATGTTCTTATTAAAAAATGAAAAAAAAAAAACAAATTAGGGAGCGGTTATTTAAATAAAGTAGAAAATTGTTTGGTTTTCTTTTATTAATTTAGCACAAAAAGTAAAAACAAAACGATTGAGTATATGATTATATGCATACAATTACATTTTTAGAATGTAAGCTTTGTGTAATGTATTTACGTAACTCATTCCTCGCATTTAGCCGTGGAGAGTTATGTAATCACGCTTTAAATGATTAGTGATCATTTAAATTGTGCAGACGCTTCGCACGCTTAGCCTACCTTTAGGTAGAAGCACGCAACGTTTATGTGTGTCGCCGTCAGATGTCAATGATTAAGGACTGTATATGAATTTCCCTCCTTTGTTTTATTAAACAAATCCTTAAAGATCTTTATAATTTTGTATTTTCACTTAGTTAATATTTTACATGTACCTGCGATGCTCCTACGTGCAACGATAGGCATTAGCACGATCTTTGTTAATGCAGAAATTGTAAATTTTGATATTATTAAAATTATTATACATGTATATAATTAATAATTAAATATAAATACAGACTATCAAGCATATATTCTGTTACAATCGACCTACCTGACTTTTGTGTACACAATTACGTAACTCATCCTTCGAACATTGGCCAAGGAGATCCATCGCGTTGGAACTTGCTATCTGCGACCATCTTAATTACATAATCCTAAACAATGCAAAACCCAATGATAAGAGATGTATTCATGTAACAAATACCTCACCCACACTAAACCTGTACATTTTAGATTTTACGGACTGTAATTTCTTGATATATATTTATGAGAAAACAGAAGAAAGCAGAAGAAAGCAGAAGAAAGCACAAAACAAAAACATGAAACATGCGTTGAATTTGCTTTATGTACATGTTACTAAAAAAGATCCGACTTAATATTTGTCACATTTGTTTAAATGAAAATGAAAAAAAAATCTTAACACTATGAGCTTACGGATATTTTATAAAACTTTCTACTGTTTTTTTTTTCCCGAGAGAATTACTTTTGTTCTGATAAAGAAGGAAATCTGACCTAAAAACAAGAATAAGGTTTTTGTGTATTCTGAAAATAAGGTTATTTAATACCAAGTTACATAGCGATGTCTCTATTAAATAGCAACATCTGGCGTAAAATGTAGACGCTCACTTTTGCATAAATAATCCCGTTGATCTATAATAACTAAATATTTTTTAGAATGGCTAGGTCTACACGTATCATTAGATAATATCAGACGATACACACTTATGTATAGAAATGCTAAGAGATGCCATCAAATTTGACAGCATGCAACAATTTCAAACTTGCACATAGTCTTTAAAAATTTTGAAAGATTAAAATACATAAGTTTTCTTAAACAAAATGTTAAGTGTATGCGGTTTCTGACATGAATCCTAAGTACATGTATATAACAATGCTTGCTACCTGCCATTGAAATTCTCATTGTTTAAAGATTTTTGAAACGTTGATACAAATTGTGTTCGACAAATAGTTTTCCTAAAACATTTTAAAAACATATTCCGGTCTTTTTCAAAACATATTTTCACACAAGCTTTCAATCACAACACGTTTTCATAACAAATGCAAAACTGAAAATTTAGTCATAATAATCGTTTGACACCAAATCATATACATGTATTTTCAACTCGAAGCAACAACGGAAGACTTAATCGTTGCTTTGCAACGAGCTCTGTTCTAGTATTTTCTTAATTTTCTTACTGCCTCTTTTAGGCGAGGACCCGTCCGCCTCATTATTTCTTGTTCATTTACTTCTGTCATGCATAGTGGTGTTCCGTTGGTGCTTTTAAAGTGGTTACTATAATTTTTATCCATTCATGCTTTTCTGCAAATCGCTTTATCATTTATTTAGATTTTTTAAATATTTTGGCAGACGTACGTCGATAGAATGACCACTTCTCCCCATTATCCAGGCTATCCAAATACGTTTTATACAATTCATTATGTACATATCCGCGATACAACTTTCACCTAAGGTTAAATAGATAAATTATTTCATTATAAAAGAATTGACAAACATTAAAAACTTGAAATTGGCATTAGGGTAGGCTTTTTTCACGCACTGATCTTCTAAAAGATCTTATTGTTTTTTTATAAACATAACTAACGTATTTTTTTTTCACATCTTGTTTGTTTACAAGCACATCCAGTTGAAGCCACTTGAAACATGTTATGCATTGATCTTCATGCAGGCACGTAGCATCGGGGTGGGAGGAGGGGGGGGGGGCGGGGGGGGGGGGGGGCTGCCCCCCCCCCCCACTTTTTCTCACAGCAACAAATTTAAAATTTACATATAAAAAATTGAATTATCATGGAGTTGCCCCCCCCCCCCCCCACACTTTTTTGGCAGTATGTAAACAATTGGTATGAAAATAAGGAAAGGAGTGAAATGAAAGTTTTGGATATGGTTACCCCCCTACACTCCACTCCCCCCCCCCCCCCCCCCCCCACACACACACACTCACATACACGGATTAGGATTTTGAAGATTTCCTTTTTTTTTTTTATTTTTTTTTTTTTTTTGCTTGTCAAGATTTTTTGGATGAGTCTGGCCCCCCCCACTTTCAAAAACGATGCTATGATCAATATATAATTATAAATCATTTTCGTTTCTGGCATAGCCCAATGTACCAGACAAGAAGTAAAGAACTGCGAACGCTAAGACCCGTTTCCCGTCTACATTTTACATCCAAATATTTCGGAATTTCTGTCAGATATTCATAAACTAAGTTTTCTACTAAAATAAAATTTGTAATCAAATTAATTATCTTTAAACAAAAGTTTTGCTAACACGGGGTCTTATAAAAATTTCATTGAAATTGGTCTCTATGAGTGAGAAAAATATTTTTTAGCGGCCAATATGTGCATAAAAACTTAATAATAACATATTTACGATAAATATTAAAGTAAAATTTCATTTTAAATCATATTTGTTAATTATTTTTCTGAAATTTACAAAGCAAACTTCTTTTTTTGGAATGTATTTCGGTCTGTAGACATATGTTCCCCCCCCGTGAAACAACAAACTCTTTGGTAAAAATATGCTAAATAACAGTAATAAAATCCCCTCAAAAGGAATTTTTGTTTCACGGGGGGGGGGGGGGGGGGGAGGGGAAAGATGTTTTAAAAAACATTTCAGTTTTCCGTTATTTTCTATTATGAAATGAGCTATTTTAACCCAAAATACAAAGTTATATCTCTTTGTTTGACCAAATCATTTATATTTAATGAAAAAATATATAAATGTTTACATAATAATAAAAAAACTTCGATTAGACAACTTTTTTTAAAAATGACTTTTAGTTAGGCGGCTAGACAATGCTATAGTTCGCAGTCCTTTGCTGTACACACACACACACACACACACACACACACACACAACTGCAGTATTTATGTTATATTTGGATAATTCAAATCTCCCGAATAGTTTTTAACGTGTAAATTGTCAAACTACATGCACGCAAGTTTTTTAGAAAAGAAAAAATAATAATCAAGAAACTGTTTATCAAGTTAGCTGAGAATGCGTTGGGGCGCTGGTTACACTTTTAAATATATCCCATTGAGATTAACAAGGTTTAAACAATCATTTAATGTATAAAAAGTTTCAATTATTAAAATGTTTCAAAGTGTGTAATTTTTCAAAGTGCGTTGTAACATTCGTCTTACTGGAACAACGCCCGATGAATTTTACATATTTTCCGGATCTGTTCGTCTCAAGAACAAACTAACTATTCTTAAGTTCATATGCATGATGTTCATCATGTCCTTGTAAACCAAAAAGTTTGTTGTTGTAATCGAACATGGTATGCTGAAGAATTTTCGAAACTTTATCACCGAATATTTTTTTTCCCACATGCTTTTTCAGCTTGTGGCATTATAGGTTCCGCTTGTTTTATCGATGTTCCAAACCTGCGCTTCAGGAGATCTTTCATTTTACTATGGAGGATTTTATGAAAGTCCCTTATTAAAATCTAATGTCATTGCTGTCCAAGATAATCTTGTTGAATATTTTTTTTCCTAAGATGGCACAATAATCCACATGTAATAATGTATTTGATCGAGACTAGTAAATGACGCGCTTTAATAGTTCTCCCATAAATTGGTAAGATTAATTATTTTTAAGACTCATATAAAACTAAAGCAAGAATGTATATTTATATAATCTTACCTCTTGTTAAATTGTAAGAATTCTACTACAGTTATTGCCGAAATCAAAGAGATGGCGCAAAGATTACTCTCAAATATACCACGTCATCAATAAATTATCAAATTATAAATATATAGTAGTATTGCACTGATCATGAACGTTTAACTTGAATCCGTAAAAAAATGTTTCATGTCAAAATTAAGTCTAAGTTTCAGTTACTTTTCCAGTAAAAACGATTTGTATTCCTTCAAAGAGCTCGATGCAGGTGTTTCAAAGACCCCCTCAGCACATCTGCACTGCGTTTTCTTACATAGAATAAACAGAGTGTAGTATTAATAATCAGATTAAGGTAATGCGAGACACAAGTGAAATTATTTATTTAAAATATTTTCTCAAATACACAAAATAATAGCTTAGTATTATGTAAAGTTAATTTTAGTACAGTATCTTAGGAAAAAATATATATCATACCCATCAATTACTCAAGGCAGAAAAAAGAGGGTCAGCGTATTTTGATTATTTCGAAACCTTCATTTGAATGCTGTTTATTTGATTTGCGTGCAGTTTAGCCTTCTATTATTTAAAAATGTTTAACTTGTGTTCCATCCATAGCAAAGACCGGCAATTTAAACAAAGAGAGACTTTATCAAGGTTAAAAGTCACATCAAAAGTTCAAAGGTCAAATATGATGAAGTCATTTGGGAATATTATCAATTTTCACCTCCGTCACATCTACTTACACCTCAATTTATCTAAAATCCAGGGTTGCATTTTCAATAGCTTGATATATTTCATTAATGGAGTAATTTATTTATTTTGCCAAATTTTATTCACATTTGATTTATATAATTTCTTTCTCGAGACCGTTAGATGTTGCAAAATTTGTCTTAATAATTTACAAGTGCTATGTTTACTTAAAATTACATCATAAATTACCTTAGGTTATTAGTTTAAATTTATGTCAGTGTCTGTGAGTAACAAAACCTTAAAGTACATTAAATTCTCTATAAAAAGCAATACAAACATGTTTGATATCTTAAAAATTAATTATTTTTATAGCAAATTCAAACAAATCAATGACTTTTACATTTTACACCCCACAAAAAGATTCAAATGGTTGATTTGGTACGATGTGGGAAAAATTGCTACGTCGCAATTGTTGGTTTTTTTTAGCTCACCTGAGCTGTAAGCTCAAGTGAGCTATTCTGATCACATTTGTCCGTCGTCTGTCTATCTGTCTGTCTGTCCGTCCGTCCGTCCGTCCGTCCGTCTGTAAACTTTTTACATTTTGAACTTCTTCTCTAAAACTGCCGAGTTTCAACCAAATTTGGCACAAAGCATCCTTATGGGAGGGCGAAAAGTTAATTGCAGAAATAAAAGTCCGATCTGTATTCAAAGCGGAGAAAACCTTGAAACTGTAGAAAAAGGGGGTGCATTTTTAAAAATCTTCTTCTCAAGAACTACTGAGTCCAATTCAACGTAGTTTAGCATAAATTATCCTTATGGGAAGGAAAATATAAATTGCAAAAATTAAGGGCTAATTCTGTTTCAAATCTGAGTTATTACGAAAATAATAATAAAGGGAAGGCGTGTTTCAGCTTCGGGTTCGGCATCCGGTAAAATGGGTAGGCAAGACTTGGCCTGGGCAAAACAAAAGATTGGCAGTTATTAATCTGCTAATCTCATTAAAAATTTCAGGATATTTGATGGACCAGTATATTTGTATTCGCTGTAAATATTGCTGCAAAATAATGCGTATTTAGAATTGCCGATTGCCGATCTACTCCGGGTTTGCAATAGGTTTTGTTGAGATGCTCGGCATTTTCTCGAGTTTATTCAGTTTAAATAGAGATTGATATTGCTGACGGAAAAATGTAGGTATATATATATATATATATATATATATATATATATATATATATATATATATATATATATATATATATATATATATATATATATATATATGTGATTCATTTCGAAAAAATAAATTGTGTTCTTTATTTGTTGTAGTGCATGTTTCTTGTGTTTAATTGTTTACAATTTCTATTTACTAACCATATTTGAGTGTTAAGCTTCGAATTATAAGCAAGATACAGAGATTTGCTCACAATTCTATGTTTGTACACAGCTCTTAAAAACTAATGATTAAAAAAGTAAAAAAAAAAACTTGTCAATATTTATTAAGAAATTTTTCGAAGTCTGTTCTTCCAGAAACCAACTTTAACAAATTATTGTATTGTAATCTTAACCTTTTTTCGTCATTATTACTCCTACTGTACATGTGCTCCTTGACTGTGTTTGTGTACATTTGTATAAACTGATTTTGAACCTCAAATACCAGTGAACTAGTCATGAGTGAATAAAAGAATTGAAAATCTTAGGGCATTCTTTTTTTTCATTTTAGATGCTGGATAGGAAATACCAAGTTAAAAATCTTACGCTGAATGTACTAAACTCTTGTGAACAAAATATGACCTAGGCGAACTGTGAGCTCTGTATCTTGCTTATAATTCTACGATTGACGCTGAAATTTTGGCTGAACATTAGAAATTCTATATGAATTAGAGTATGTTAAATACTTGTACAAACAAAATAAAAGAATGATATTCTGTATATACCTACTCTCTGGGTCCCCCTCTTTATACAATAAATAATGTGAAATCTACATCAATTTTGATAGTTTTTAGACACGAGTAAATAAAAACGACATCTTTAATACAGTTTCCATAGTTCTGACACATTTCTGTTGCGGAGATAAAGTAATTATCGCTATTCCTAAGAAAATATCACAGCAGAAAATTATCCTGGTTTGTACGCAAGGTAAATAACAGTCATTTAATTATAATGGAGAAGACAAATTAAATTTTTGAATGTTTTTAATTTGAGGAATTGAGCACATTGAGGTACAATTTTCTTCTTCACATCTATACATGTAGGATTTTTTAAATAAAATACAATAACTATTTTTTTTAAATACAATAAGTAGTAAGTAGTTGATGAAAAAAATGTACCTAAATGCTCTCATATATTTTGATTGCTTTACAAAGTGGGTGGGTGGGGGGGGGGGGGGGTGGGTGGGGGTGGGGGGGGGGGGGGCAGAACGAAAATATAGGGAATTGGAAGTTAACAACTTAACAGTGTACCCCTACCAAATGTTTAGTTTTATATCTTGCGTAGGATTTTCTTATTCTGGTAAAAAATAGTATTTCATGAAGGTACAATGTTAAAGATTACGTGTATGCAAAAATAAGTGTAAAATTCGAATACATGACAATATTTATTTTTTGTTTTTCTACCGAGGGACCATATGGCACATTATCTTTTGAACGCCCATTGTTGCTCAGGTGAGCGATGTGGCCCCATGGGCCTCTTGTTTTTCTTTCATATTTCAAATGTTTATAGATTGCATTTCGAATTTCATTCCAAATTAAAAAAAAAATCAAATTACCAGAAAATATGAACTTTAGAAAAGGACTATGTGCGGTTTTATGCATTTTTTTGTCCCCAACATTAAAGTTTTATAAAGCGATTTAAAAATAAGGGTGAAGATAGTTAGAGTCATATTTAAAATAAGGTTGCAAAAGGTTATCACCACAATGACGTCATAATGTAGAAATGGCGTCATGAAGATTGCCTAATTTTGATAAATTGATGTTTTGAAGCAAAATTTGGGTGTTTTCCGATGGTTTTTCGACTGGGAAACATTGAGCGCAGGCTTGCTCAAGTACCATTTTTAAGTATAATGTGTATTATTATCTGAAGAAAAACATATGTTAAAATCTTACTTGAGCAGACCTGCGCTCTATACTTCCGAATGCAAAATATAAAGCAAAAATGAGAATATTTTCTCATCCCTTTGCAAATTTGCGGGAATAAGGTCATAAAGTTGACGTCATAGATAAACTGCCAATAGGCAATGGTGGTTAAAATCAAGATAAAAGTGATAAGTGATACGCGTCCACTGTACTATGATTCATGAAAATTTGATTTTTATACGACACTATTTAAAAATTGGTTAAAATTGGGGGCAGATATTAGACCATATCGCACATAGTCCTTTAGCTTATTTGTTTTGTACTATCTTAAATTACCTTTAAAAATCAAAGCAATATGATTCAAAGAGGTTTTACAAATTAGAAAAGTGAATTTGATATCCAACCAAAAAATATGTAGTCTGCATTTTAGTCTGGTCGATTGTTTTTTTTTTCTTTCCTAATGCACATTAACATTGCTTAATTCAATTTTTAAGATTTATAAACAAAATGTTATATGCATGTGTATTCGCCTATTTTGGGCAATTGTAAAGTCTCCTAAACAAAGCAGTGTCATCATTAGGCTAGGTATTAACAACATGGATCAAACATTACATATGAATAAGATAGAATACATTATTATTTCTAGTTCTAGGATGTCAGGGTGTCTCCAAGGGGGCATAACCTATATACTATTTGATGCGCAATGACAGAAAGAGCAAGAATAAATTATATGGTTAAGGGATGGGGATCTCCGAAGTTAACAAAATATATCAAAATATAGTATATAATCATTTCCTATTTCATTGGGGGGGGGGGGGGGGTTAAAGACAACACCTGGGGGTCATGTACTTGACACCATTTGATGCATCATAATAACATTAGAAGATACTAGACTTTGACCCAAGCGTGCATATGATATCGGACATTTACGAAATAGACACATCAACACACCGTATTGTTGACATTTACATAACCAAGCTTTAAGACTACAATAATACTATTAATTTCACTACACTCTGCTTAGTTAGAGCAATATGTGTCTCGGGACAGGCAATCGCCACTGTAAAAATGCCTCCAATATACCCGTAATGTAGCAAAAAAAATTGCAGAATCGCTTCGAAACGATTTTGAAGAAAACTAATGAAGATGCATTGAAAATTACAGTACATTTATAAATAACAAACCAATTTGAGGCTGTATATACCTTTCATCTAAAAATGTATTTATATTAATGAAGAATTCAACACTTTTTCACGTACGTTTTTTACTTGCTTCGAATTTACACACCATCTTGACAATCGAAACTCTCTGGACTTTTCATATTAAAGGCACTGAGTTTGAGTTATCTCCCGTAATTCTTTTGATGAGAATATATGACAAATATTGAACGAAAATTTACATGTATTTGTAATATCGTTTCTGAGTTTATCCATGCAAATGTGATATTGTGGAAACATAAACTAAAGAGCCTGCCATGATTTAGCGTGAATGTTATGCGAATGCGCAAGATTGTAAAATACAAAAAAACCCAGATGATTTCCGGATTTTTTAAAGGAATTTTCGTTGACTAATAATTAGCGAAGCTTGATTGAGAAAAAATAAAAACAAATTGGAAATCTTCAAGTACCAATGATATTTAAATGTATAAAACAAAAGACAGTACTCTTAATCCGATGTATCTGTATTCAAGCCCCAAAATTCAAGTCTTTTATTTTAATATAGTAGTATAGATTTTGTATTTTCCTGTTTCATGGGGTCAGAACAGTCCCCATAACGTCATGGCCTACATTGTATTTGATGCATTATAATACATTAAGAAAGAAATACTCCGTCCTTCCTATTAAAACTCACATACAAATGATAAGTCTCTAGATTTCCTTACATGTAATACTCAAATTTAATAGGAAATTGTTTATACAGAGTCGATATGTGGTCAACTCAATAGTGTAAGTCTGACAAATGAAAAAAACCCAACAACTTTTGCAATTAAAATGACAGAAACTTTACAATACGATAGGATAGCTAACGATGTTAAGCTTATTTAAATATTAAAAGATGATGATACATTATGCTGTCAAAGGGAGCTTACTTACTTATAAAGTGAAAGGAATACTAATGTATGCTGGCGTCTCATTATATTGTGCTACTACATGTATTATGCTTATCTATATTGGTCAACATCATAATGATTATCCAATTAAAGCACAATGTGAATCTCTTAATCTCATTTAATTTGATTATACAAAAATCCATGTCAGTTTGAGATGAGATATCTTCAGTAGTAATACAATCATTCAGTCTGTGTTGATTTAGGATAATAGATTCTGTGCACGGTCCGAGGTGTTCCACTTTCCATGAGGAACGTTTATGTTGAGAGTATTCATCCGAGTCCGTCGGCTTTTGGCATGGGTGATTGTTCATACTAATGTGATGTGCTATGTGTATTGGTGCATGGTCAGAAAAAGCATTAAAATTACAGACAATAAATTCATGAAAACAATTAAACATATGAACAGGTGATAGCAAATAATCAGTTGTACTAAGTCCACGTGACCCATTGACTTTTCTCCACTTCACCAACTCTCGAAGAAAGGGCTTTTACTTGTCTCCGCAGGGCACCTATTGATGATTTGATACTGTAAAGCTTTTCAAGACGGCGAGAAATTCCGTCTACCCTGCTAACTATATCTAGCGCCCACTGAGGTGGAACGCCTGTACGTGGTGACGGAATGTTATTGTCAGGAATTATAAGTCGGTTTTGAAGACAAATCACATATTTTTTGCATTAAAAATAACTCAAAAATAAGTCTGTTTTAAAAATAAGCTAGTCATGACAATGCATACTAGGCAGCCAAAAAAAGGAGAAGATATTTTTTATTCAAGGATATTAATAGTCATCGTTGTGCATCCGTGGATAACGTAATAAAATCGCTTAAAAATTATGAAGGTTGTCGATATATCTATCTTACATTTTGATCTGTATTTTTATTTTATTTTTATTGATATTTTGCTAAGACATATATAACAAATTTAAAGTGTTTGAGAATCAAACGTTCTTTCTAACAAAATCAAAAAAAGGGTCTGACCTTTTTAATTAGTGATAAGGAGACTCGAAAAATCCATTACAAACAACTTAAAATCAACAATTATTTTGTAATGCAATATAGATGCAAAGTTGTTGCTCGTAACAATATTTGTTTGAAAAAAATAGTGCCACGCCCATTAAAGACTTAATTAGGAATTTTCATTCATTATCTGAAAGTGTAGGGGGTAATTCTGAAATAGCATTGATATTTCATGGTATCATTTTAAACACATCGGACGGAAGACCTACTCGTTACTAATAACGAGGTCGTATCTAGTTATTCTAATATTTTTATGAAGGCCCTTAGTGTTCTTTGTTTTATAAATTAACATTCCACCGTTCAGAATGCATTATGCATTGCAGCTTTTGTTTGGATGCACTATCACAATAGTTTGAATATGCCACTACAATAGTAAAGTTAAAAGTGGAAACCAAATTGAAAGTGAACAGTTTTGATCTTATATGTTTCCAATTTGTATATTGTACATTTTTTAACAATGTATGTTTGCATCCCTTTACTGATTCCGTTTTTTGTGCACTTTAAATGAGTAAATACATTTTTAGTTGAAGTTTTGTGTGAAGATTGTAACCTTGACTACAGAAACGCCTTCGAATTCTTCATTGAGAAGGAGTTGCATCGCAAAATCAAATGGGTAAACCCTGAGGAAGAGCTTTCGTTTAACAGAAAATACTTGTTATTGTGCAACATTCAAAGCCGAATTCCAGAAGACGTGGAGTTCACCTTAAGATACTTTGGCATCAAAGGTAATACAAAATAGCATTGAAAATGTTACTCCACAGAACAACCACAAGTTTAAAAAAAAAATTAAAAATAATACTTATATGTCTGAACCTTTAGTAGACAGTTTAACTGAGGTTGGTGGAATAGCAATCTAAGTGTTGAAACAAAATACTGTTTTGAATGCAATTTCTGTATGATAGAATCAAAAGAATTTATTATTCAGTTTTTCTCTATCTTATGGTCACTAAATATAAATAGTATTACTTTGTAAGGCAATAATAATATATTTTATTTAAATAACCCGTAAGTCTACTACTTAACGTGGTATTTGGGAGAAGGTTAATATAGGCTTTGCATGTTATAGTTATGAATATAATTGTCTAAACTGCCGTGAATTACGGAAACGTTTGCAGTGAAAATGATCAAGTTTGTGATAACCTTTTGGATATTTACGTTGAAAAGATTGTAATATCGTATGAATCCTTTATTTTGTTGGAAGATTATTTAGATTCATACCAATACCTTGTTCTTTTTTCTACAAGTTAATTATTTTTTACGACTAGGGTTTTTAACCAGCGCTCTCAAAAACAATGGCATATGGGCAAAATATCTACTACAATGTAAATGGTTACTAAGGTATACGTATCCCAGAAACCAAAAAAAAAAAAAAAAATGTTTGACACCAGAAAATACAAACAATACGTTTCCTAGCTATACATTGTTCATTTTATAAATGGATGTTCTTCAAAACTCTACAACCAGTAAGATAAAATGACTGACTTTATTTTCAATCATTGTATAAAGTAGAAAAAACTATTTACCGGTCGACCTTCTTGTACAAATAACGCTTTTCCATTCCGTTTTTATTTCAAAAAAGTATATCACTTATTAGTTATTACTGTTTTCTTATTTTGATAATGATTACGAGAATAATAATTAATTTTTTATTATCATTATTTTTAATTATGATTGTTAATGCAATTATTATCATTTAATAGGAGAATCAAAATACCATATTTTGGTTGTTGCAATGCACGAATCAGACGGTAGCAGACAAAACCTTGTGGACATTTTTATCGGAAATGAAGATCATCCACTTCATCATTTACCGATGACGAATATCTTCCATTTTCGGAAAATAACATTAAGATGCAGTGTCAATGAAAGAGCAAAAAAAGATATCGAAATATTTTTAGGTTAAAATCAACGCTTTCTTGTAAATATAGATAAAAGAGACTTTCTCAAAGAAGTTTTTGAAGTTCTAATATAGCCGTTCAATCAAGTATCATCAGTCTTAAATATTATGTATTCACTTAAATGGATTATAAATTTTGAAGAAAAAAAAAACAGATCACAAATGATGAATGATTTTAACAGCTGCAATTATATAATTAAATTTAAAAGCATACGATTAATTCATCAACAGAGCAATACGAAATTGATTGATTGAAAACCTTTCATGATTAAAAAAGATGAAAGCACACGGTGTTCCAAAATACTTTATGTTCATGATGATAAATATCTGTGAAATATTTCTTACTTATTATACACTATATAAAATTGTCTAAAACATTAGTCAACAATGAAAAAAATACAGAATCGCTCTACATGCACAATTAACTTATTGTATAATAAACATGTTTAATAAATAAAAACTGTTTGTCAATATTGTAGTTTAACATAAAATTGTGTTAAATTTGAAAGTCTATGGAGCAATAAAGGTTAAATGGATGAAATATTGGCAACACATTCCATCGCTAGCATGTTATAAGAAATATTGAATGTAAATGGCTAGGTTATATCTAGAGGTTGGCCAAATATCATACCAATTGTTATTCAATATATTTACTAACAAGCTCATATACATGGAGATCCTTAGTGTTGTATTCATTAAATATTTCAGATCAGGGTCAATTATAGGCATGCATACTCATAGAGCCTGACCTGTAAATGTGTATGTGGTAGGATCTGGGCTAGCAATTGACAGTATTACTATTATGTGACCTATTGGTAGATGTATTTGTTCAATGTGCTATCTCCCACAAGTAGACTTCATTAAATTTTGAAATAGAAATCATGTATCTTTTAAGTCTATGTGAGGTATTTGAAGTGTGAAGGGACTGCTGAGAGTTAGTATAATGTGAGAATTATTAAAGTAGATAGGCAAATGGCGATTGCAGGTGGCCTTTAAAAAAGTAATTTGTGTAAGTTTTTGGTCAGATAGCAAAATCCATTTGGCTGGGCGGAGAAGCATGCAGTTGTTTGATAATTTATGGGAATATAAAAGCGATTATACTGTAGTATGCGATTAAAGCTTCAAAAACTTGCAGTGCCTTGTCTGAATATGTATCACATGATGTATTTACCCACTCAAAAGAAAGAAAGTTTTGCTTAAAGGTGAACCGAGATGAAAAATGCAATCTGTAAATGAAAAAGTCCTTAAATTACAGAACGTTGGAAGTGCTGCTATAGTTCTGTGGATGTCCAAAGAACAGGCATAACAGGGACCATATGAATTATATTTTTTGGTGGTGTTTGGGAACTTGAATAAGATGGATTGTTATATAATTGCAAAAATTTGAAATTAGACTGATTATAAAAACATGTTGAAAGCTTACATTGAACATTAAATTTTACAGAGGGTTAGATTAAACTCGATCTAGAACTTAATACTTCCCTCTGGCATCTGCTATATATCAAGTTAATGCATTACAACTGGATTTCTGAAAATATGATGAAGCTAAAACTATACCTAATTGATGTTATTGTCAATGAGTCTTAATAAATTGCAAATAAAGAAAAGTACTTGACTTTGTAAGAATAACTAACGAACACTGAGTCCCTCTAATAAAATTCGCCGATTTTTTGGAGCCATGCCAAAACGGAAGTGGCGAGATAGATAAAAAATGACAGCAATAGAAGTACACTATCATATGACTAAACCTCTACGTGGTACAGAATTTGAATTTTATCGAGATAATGCTAATCAGGTTAAAGGATAACATTGATGGCAAGAATTGTTGAGGTGGAATTGGGTAAAAACTTAAGACGGCTTGAACCAAAGGTTGGGGTAATGACTGATGTACCGCTGTAGATTGACCATGTAGTAAAAAGTTAATTGTTATAAAGGGATGGGGTAATGGTAACTTGTAATGGTAATTGAGTGTAATTAATTACAAATTTGGATGTCATTGAAATAATGTGTAATTGACCCAATTTTCAATTACGTGTAATTGTAATTGAATTAATAACTATTAATTGAATTACTTTAAAAGCAATTACTTTTCACTTATTTTTAATTACACAATGATGTGTAAATAAATAAGACAGCTGTACACTACCCATTGTCACCAAAATTATCGTTACGTTATGAGCCAAAAAAAAGATATTTAGAAATATATCAAAATGCAACGTCAAGTCAGGAAGAGTAGTTAAAAAACTTGGAATTATGATTATTTTTAGCCAACATTGTTTTAATATAAACTGTTTCCATAATTCACTATCTACATATGTTTCCCGAATCTAATTAAAAGATGACATATGATGATAACGAAAAGTGTTCAAAATCAAAAGTTCAAAGAAAAAATACAAAAAGTAGCGGAACAAAACACGGACCTTTAAAAAAAATTAGACGTAGCATCAAGGGACATGGAAGAGTAAGCATCCTCTGCCAACCGGCCATACCCGCCGTGTCCTCTTTGTCGTAATCGGGAAAACGGGAAAATCCGTAGACAATAAGGTAAATAAGTAAGGTCTAACAATAAGTATGAAAACGACAGTCAGTATGCGACTGCGACCTCATGGAAGACTGTATTTGCTGACAAGGTCGTTCTATCGACCACAGAACTAGCGAAAAGATTATTTCAATCGAGACTGCTGATAGTCCTGTTAATCAACCTGTTTGTCAGTAGCCTTGTCTCGCCTTAGAAACTATTCACACTTAGAGCATGCCCTTTCGTATCGAATTATAGGAGGGAAAAAATCACCAATTACGTAACTTTTATCGACTTATCATGACAGATGAACAGACTGTATAACCAAACATATAAATATATACATGTATAAAATACATAAAATATATTGACATATCACATATGGGATATTATTATTAGACAATAATAGTAATTCAAAAAAATATTACCCCCATATCTACAACTATACTAATGTCTAAAAGTATTTTTTGCATGGGGCAATTACTAAATGATTCTAAACAAGTTCTCTTTTGCATTAATTAGTCTCCACTATTTTTTCTCTTTATAAACACAATTCCATAGTATAGGTGAATCTCGAGTGAATTCGAACAGACTATGATTATTATTGAAACACACTTCGCACCGATTGTTCTGTATCTAATTATCAAGGGTGTGCAATACATGAAACACTCCTTGTCAACGAACTGGGCAATACAAAGTTAACTTAGAACCCAATTGAAACCATAGCTTAAGGTGTTTCAAACTGTTAATTACATACCATGACCTAATAGTTTAGGTATATTATTTAGATGGCATAGATTTTGTTTCCAAAATAATCAATGATTTGTTTATTTAACTCAATGATAGACCCTGTGACACATTATTAATTCCAATAAGAAGCTTAAGGGAAATACATTTTTTTTTTTTTTTTTTTTTTTTTTGGGTTTTTTTTTTTGTTGGGGGGGGGGGGATCAAGGAAGTCATCAAATCATCAAGGTACTTTAAGAAAATAGGGGGGGGGGTCATCAAGACACTTTTTGAGTATATGGCCAGAAATATGCAGAGAAATGTGTGGTTGCACTAGAAGTATTATTTGATAACACGAATGTTGGAAAGAAAACCGGAAAGAGAAGTAGAAATGGAAATCTCGTTTTCATTGAAATAGTTCGAGAGGATATCCATGATTAGAAAATTAAAAATATTGTTCGGCATCTGTTTCCATTACGATTGTCATGGGCCTGCACAGCGCTCAAAGTGCAAGGATTGACAGTTGACAAAGTGGTAGTTAATTTAGACCAGACATTTTCTCCAGGACAGGGTTATGGTGCGTTGAGTAGGGTTACGTCAAAACAAGGTTTATTCATTGACTCAAACGAACCTGAAATGATACAAACAAGATATACGCTGATCCAGAAGTAAACTCAGCATTGCAGAAAACGCCAAAATTAACTCTACCAAACTTCGAAACAACCGAGAAAAGCATAACAATTTATCTTCACAATATTCAAAGTCTTAGTAAACATTTCAATGATCTGCTGAAAGATATTCCATGTAAAAACGCAGATATTATCTGCTTGACAGAAACTTGGCTGAGAACGGGACAAAATGTCAATTCGTTTCAAATCAATGGATTCAAATTTCACCAAACGAATAGAGGAGATTCATATGATTGCTCTTATGCTCAAGTTTCACAATTACGAACCTCAAAGGGCGGTGGTGTAGCTGTTTACGTTAAGGAAACTGCATTGAACAAAATAATCAGCTTACTTCCATAAAGAATGTTGAAGGAATCTCTGTGAAATGCATACCAGAAGATAGAGTAGTTGTCACTCTATATCGCCCAAATTCTCTAAATCTTGCTCAGTTTTTCTTTCAACTCGAAAAGATCATTACACATTACAGATCTCAGAGTAAATTCCTGGTTTGCCTTCGGGACTTCAACGAAGATGCAACATCTCCAGGTCCAATTCAGGTTTTTATGATTGATCATGGGTTAAAACAGATTGTTGATTTTAAAACAACAGAAGGAGCTACTATTCTAGACCATATCTATTTGTCAGAATCTTTAATGGGAAAAGTCGAAAAACTTTCAACTTACTATAGTTATCACGATGCGCTCATTTTGACCATTTTACCAAGCAGATAGATCTTTGCAATCAATCCTTATTCTCGACCATATAAATGCAAGACTGTTATGTTTTACCGATTTTGTGCACACGATTTTTCAGAAACGGCTCAACCGATTTACGTAAAATTTCTCAATTTTCCAATTTTGTCGGGAAAACACCTCTTCTACCATTGAAAATGTGATGTTCATTTTTCAGGGCTGATAGACAAAGGATTGAAAAAGTGTATTAATGTTAAAAAGGGCTTGGCCCCTGTGCAATGTGCAAAAAAAAAAGTTAATAAATTCCTTTACTTCTAAGAATTATTTAGAATCCAATGCTTTAAAAATGAGGTCACGGCGCACGGTCAAAATTTGTGTTATGTCAACAATAAACTATTTAATATTGAAAGTAATATCTCTATAAATTGGACTTAAAACCAAATGATATTGAAACCTCAAATTAAGTATAGTACTGGTATTCTATGTTTCAAATAATGGCGGGATATATCGTTTTGTCGAACAGATATTAGTAACTAAAGACAAATTTTGTGGAGGTAGTGGTAATTGTATTTTGAATATCAAACTGTCCAAAAGAGAGTTACTGTAGAATATCTGTAAATATTTGGTCAAAATAAAAAGTAAGGTCAACCGACGATCAGGGTTATCCTTACTGTAAACTAAAAGATACACGGTTAGAAAATGAAAACTTTGAAGAACTAACTTATGATTCTCGAACAAATGTGTGCAAAAAAAAAGTTAAGTGGTTCAGTGCCATTTTTAATTTAAAGGAAAAGGGTACAAGAGACTAAGCGTTATATACAGATTGGGTATATAGATCTATACACTGTGCGTGTTTAATCTGGACGTCATGTTTTGAACGTTACCGTGTTTCGTGATGACAAAACATGTTGTTTTTAAAGTCGGGTAACAAAAATATCGTTTCATCAAATGGACTAAAACTTCGCATACCAATAACATAAGTGTTGGTGCACAGATTAATCTGTTAAGTATGACTTTCATGAAAAATATATGATACACAGCCACATTGTCTTCGTATTTTTTGAGACCCTCGTATTCCTTAAAATTAGAATAAAATTAACACAACTTCAAAATGAAAAGTTATAGGAGAGGATAGGGTTGAAAAATCTAAACTGATGATATATGTAATGTAGGTGGCCATAATTCTTTTTATGCAGCTGACTGAAAAAAAAAATATTTATTTTAATATCAAACCAGTAAGTAGGTATATTTTGTGCTTTGTATCTCTAAGTTTTGTGATTTAGGTCTCTTTATTTTTATCATTCACCCAAATAAGAATTTCAGATAAAATACTGTTTTGAAAATAAATTTTAGGGTAGGGGGTCACCCCATCCCCTTCATCTTCTTCGTTTTAAGCATAAATAATTCATCGATATGCATAAAGACGTATCTACACCAATTGTTTATTGTGTACAAATTATGCATAAGGTGGACAACCAATCTGTCGCGGTACATATTTTTACGGGGGGGGGGGGGGGGGGATATAGTCCCTGAAACGTTCTACTTTCCCACTTGAACGGTGAGCGCACGCTGAACGGAATTTGGTGAACGCTAATGAACGATGAGCGAACGCAGAGCGCAAATGGAGCGCAAAGTGAACGGTGAACAATATGTAAACGCTTTGTGAAAGCAAGAAGAACGATTTGTTTGGAGTGCCTCTGAGATTATTTTTACATTGTACTTCGTCGGTTATCAGGAAAAATTAGCTTTTTAACTAAATGTACAGTGTTGCTATCGTGAATATTGATAAACAAGGCTATCCTATCCAATATCCTGCAAATAAAATTTATTCTATTCCATCTTATACCATACCATTTATGCTTATGAATAACATTTAAATTAAACCAAATTAAAGACTATAATGATTTTATCAACGAATAATCTTGTAATGTACTGTCTAACGGGTAATTTATCGCTGTATGAAGTCGTAAAAAACAACCAAAAACGGACCTGCTTAAGAATGTGTATTTTAGATTCTACGGATTAAAGTCTTATTTAGATGATGTTTTGCGTGTAATATACATGTAAGTTTTCTTCAACATTTACGCATGCGTTTTTTTTCTCATTTTGCTGTGTCTCGCAAAGACTGATTCTTTCATTTTGGAGTTCTGAATGAAAACTGACTGAACGACTAGTGAACGCTGAGCGAACAGTGAACGCTGAACGAACAGTGAACACTGAAAGAACAGTGAACGCTTTGTGAACGCACAGTGAGGGCACGGTAAGAGCTTTGTGAACGGTGAGCGCGAACGGAGCGGAGCGGAGAGCGCAAGTGAACGCACAGTGAGCGCACTATGAGCGCACGAAAAAATGGGAAAGTAGAACGTTTCAGGGTCTGTAACAAGGACAATGTTTTGATCATATCTAAAGTTGCATGTCGCAAAAGGTGAGTGGGGTTTACGAGCGCTTTTTTCAGTAACTTAACTATGTGATTTCATTCAGATTAAATTCATTCTTTCCAATCCACGCATGACTTGTGTTACATACATTGAGTACAAAAACCGTTTTCTAAATTTTAAGAAGATTTCCCGCCTAATATCTACATGTAGATATAAGTAAGCCTTTTGCAATTTCCATTTTATTAAATAAAACTAATATGCGGCAAATTATATCTGATCAAAAGTAACATTTATAGATCTAGGTAATATTATGGTGTGAGAAAACAAAACACGCAATTTAAATTTGACGAAGACATGATGAGTATTATGACACGTATTCATATATACAATTATATGCATGTACACACCATTGTCTACATTTACCTGGGTAAGAAGTATAATTTTAAAATATCAGATTCACGTGAAGAATTGAAAGTTTCCACTTTATATATATATATAAACAGTGGGACGGACAACTTCGGAATAGACATTTTTCCGGCGTTGCGCACCCCTTTTCATTCACAATATCGACCAAAGTTTCTTAATAAATTTATGGTAAAAAAATGAAACATTTTTAGATAGTTTTTTAGATATTTGAACTTAAAAGTTCCAACCCCATGGGATTTTAGTTTGGAAAAAATACCCCACAGAAAACCCGAAACCGAAAAAAATCAGATGGGGTTTTTATCCCCCTATTTAATGCTAATGTTGTTTTTTTTCCCCATATTTACTAAAGTAATGATAATGGGGTAAAAAAAACCCCCAAAATATTAATCTGAAGTGAAGTAATAGAATCTGCTTACAATGTCTGATATAAGGCCGGTTGCATAGTTGATATACCTTACAAATTTTTACTAGTCAATTTCAATTAAAGTTGAATTTACTCATCAAATGTATGATGGATCTCTTTGTGACAGAACAGGTTGCAAGTGATTTTAATTTTTGGTTGTTTGAATAAATCTGTATAATATTTCCATATTAGCTAGTTTATGCTTAAAATTAGCATTTAAAAACAAGGAAAATATATAGCAGCCCAGGTGAAAACTTAACTAACCTAATGTCAATTGTTGGAAAGTACCTGTTCATGTATTCTCACAAAGTCTACTTATTAATTAATTTCATAAGTTATCCTAAATTAATTGTGACTTTCACATTGCAATGGCATGATGTGGTATTTATCAGGATATTGGTCAGCTAGGACGTATTACATGTAGTCTGTAATGTTCCAATTAAAAATTTTGCTGGCAATGAAGTTTTAAAAGTGAAAATATTTCAACAGCAAAACGATTAGGAAAAAATCACAAACAGCAAAATAAAACTGGACCAGTTAGCCTATTCAATATCAATCTACAACACATATATAATGTCTGGGGTTCTGTGTTCGTCAAGAAGAAGAACTCGTGATATTATGAGTATATAATGAGTTTCACACGCAAAAATCTTCAATCTCTTATTTTGTACTTACAGCAAATGAATTCTTTGAAGGTGACGTTTAGTGAACTGATTCACGGCATCGAAAAGTAGATTCTCGGAAAATTATTTACACGAGAAACAATTTACAAATGCATGATTCAGTCCAAACACTGTGACTGTCACTGTGAGAATCTTGTTCAAATGTTGCATCGTGTTTGTTTCAGATTGTTAGACTGATAAATGACGTAACAGTAAGCGCTTTTAAGACTATGACAGATGTTGACCAAAATCAGAACATGCAACTGGGGAAGCTAATACACGATATGTCTGCTTTGAAGTTATTTCATTTTAAAAAAAGAATATTTTAGAATATTCTAGAAATAGATCAGAACATTGTTATAAGGCCGGCGGAACAGCGATGACGGTTTTTGTCTCAGAAAAAAAGATCTTTTTTTTTTACATTAGTGAACAGGTGTATCCTCGACAATATATTGGAGTACAGTACAGTGCTGCTATCCTGAAAGTTGACAAGGATAGGATAGGATAGGATGCAGGATGCACGATACATGATAGAAATATAAAAGTTAAGTTCTATCTTATCCTATCCTATCCTATCCTGCATCCTGTAGCCAATCAGATTCGAGTATAAATTTCAGAATTATTTTGCGAAACGAAAATTGGCTAAACAATGTATTTTCAATGTCAATTTAATACGTTTTACAAGTTAAACCATTTAAGAATAATTATTATATCAAGAACGCGGTGCATAACATTAATGCGCGCTAAAATGTCGGCGCTACATCTTTGTTAATTGGTACGCAAGTACGGAGTTAAATTACTGCGAGAATTCGATGCAACATTTGACAAAGTCAGAAATAGATTTCTGTATTTACTTCATTTAAAGTCTGCAAATTAATAAAAGCTTGAATTTATAAACGACCAATTTGGCATTTTAAAAGATAAACATGTATACAAGAAACAGACATTGCTTCACGTTTCATATAATTTCTTCGATGCCCAATACATGTAACAAGGATATTTCTGCATATTTCTGTCCGATATTAACCTGAACATATCGAATTAATAAATGTTAGCTAGCTATAAGTGTTTAAGAATTTATACCTTAAAAATAACTCCGAGTGGTTTAACTATAAACGATTTAAACTTCCTAAAGAAATTATTTATTTCCAGATCGTGTTTACATTTATCGCCGAACGAATCGCTCGAATAACGAGAATTACGCTCAGTTATATGTGATAAGAAAATAATTTGATAAAAATATGTGACTAAACAGTTCCTCAATAAGTGCATCGAAGTTATTTATCTGTTTTTTTATGCATAAATATAATAAAATCAAAAATCGAATCGCTTACCTGTTTGTTTACGTTATTGTGTCCATCCTGCGTACGATTTAATTTTACCGTAGCACAGGTAAGTAAATTATCCCGCTCGATGAATATTCGGTTTTAAGATTTAATTATTCATTTTGAGTACTACATTAATTGATAAAATCATTGTATTCTTAAATTTCGTTTCATTTAACTTGCATTCCTATATATTGAAAGTATGGGATAGGATAGGATAGGATAGAGCTTATTTGCAGGATAGGATGCAGGATACAGGATATAAGATAGGATAGTTTTGTCAACTTTCACGATAGCAGCACTGTACTGCAGTGTAATGGTGAATATATTGTACAACGGCTGCATCAGCGAACAGTGGTCATTAACTTTGTTGTATACACAAGTGCGAAGCGTGGTAAAGATATATACTTCCGAGGCAAGTGTATGTTAATTGACATTTAACATGGCATTTTAAATTGGGTATATCTTATAGTAGTAACTGCAAACTGTTTGAACTTCTCTGAGAGCTAGCTAGCAACTTAACATTGCTAATTTCTGGCAAACCCTATTTCATATACTTCCCAGTGTAAGTGCATGCATTTCCAAGTTAAAAGAAAGAGAAAACCCCAATTAAGATACCTAAAGACACCCCACACACCTTCCCCTTAATGTGCTAATTACCGCTTAAAATTGGATTCCATCCTCCCTCTCTAGGAATACCCCCCTGCCCCCCCCCCCCCCCCATTACTTCTACTGGTCTGCATGGGTTTGATCCCTAATGATGAATACATCCCTGAATATTAAACATCTTTAGACTCATTAGACTGATTTTTTTGCATCATTAAAAAACCAAATCTTTATGATTGCAACACGTCATATAACCTGGAATTAATATAGCAAATGGCATATATATATTACATAAGTAGATGAGGTTTATCCCTTTCCATTTTTGGATATGATTTACTGATTTTATTGTCTTGGTTTTTATATGAGGATAAATTTAATAAGTAAACTAATATGAATTATACATGTTATATGGCAGCAATTTTAAAAAAAAAATGTTTCAGTTTGATATGAATACAAATCATAACTGCCATGAATCCATATTTTTATAAAAAGTATACTAAATGAAAATAGATCAGTAAACTTTCATTAAGTTATAATAAGTTCATGCAGTTGATTAACAGCAGGAATGATCAATAAACTGTTATTTTAAGTAATTGCAATTTATGAAATGCATTAGCTTGGAATAGGGTTTCAATAAACCTCATAGACCCCTTTACTGTAAGAGTGGTACTGCTCTCTTGCAGGGAAATATGACCAATTATGGTGAAGTTTAAGTGCTTGTGATGGTCATGCAGACCAGTTTGAATACTGGGGTGAGATAGCTCAGTTGGTAGAGCACCTGACTAGAGAATCAGGGGGCCCAAGTTCGAATCACGGCCATCATTATTTCTCCCATCCTGTTACATTTGGTGCCGTGACCAACCCCTGGAACTGACAGGTTAACTCCTGCCAGGGGAAGAGTCTGGGTTGATCTTAAAGGGCGAAGATCATTTAAGGGGGGAGGAATGTGATGGTCAGACCTGTTCGAATACCAGCGCCAGATAGCTCAGTTGGTAGAGCTCTTGCCTAGAGGTTTACCGGTGATGGTACGTCATGTTTCACCAAATAAAGTCATTTTGTCCTGCAAAAGAGCAGTCATCACAGTTACCGTGAAGGGGTCTATGACCCTAGCACAAGTGTTTGTTTCTGTTACTGTGAAAAATTTTTTTGAAATTAAGTTGACATGTAGACAAACAAAGTTATCATAGAAAACAAAATGTGAAAAAACCCATGTTTGCTCTGTTGCTTCTTCTGTCCAAAAGTTATATTTGAATAATGTTAGATACATCTAGTACATGTTGAAAATCACCTCATCCTTCAGTTAACATGTAAAATATGTAAATGTATCTTTGACTGTAAAAATAACATCTACTTTGAAAATTATTTTCAAAATGAACAAAAAATATATATATTTGGAATATTTATTTAATATACATGTAGAAAATACATAGGTAAAATTCGAACATTTTTCCATGAAATTCTATTATCACCGTGCAGCTATCCAGCTGTATATTAATCTTATTTTACTTAAAAGCATGCATCACACTGGTAGCTATACATGACAAGAGAGTAGAAACCCCATATAGCTATAAGTATATACTTGTATAAGATATTCACCAAAAATGAGTGTTTAATTAAGCTCACTTTTTCATGGAATCAAGAAATATCATATGCCGGATGGAATGTCTCTTTGTCTGTGGCTATATATAAATATATGCATGTAAAATGCTACAAATCTAAAGGTCAATTTTTAGTTTCTATGACAATTGTTTTCAAATGTGTGTGAGAATTGACTCGAGGAAATTGCCATAGGTTTTATGATCCTATATGTGAAAGGTTTTTAACATCTAGCTGCACTTCATAAATCAAAAGATAGGGGGAGGGTATACATGTAAGGGTATATATTTCTATGTGATGTTATGCTTTTATCATGATAATATCATGAAGATACTTGTAGTATTGAATAATTAAGGTTTCTTATTAGAGGAGACTGAAGAGCAATTGACTTCTTATTGATTATTTAGTAAAAATGTTTTACTGAAGGAAATTTAAACCCCATGAATCTGTGCATGTTTATACTTATAAAAAGATGATTAAGTGAAGTGGAGATAGTGGGATCACTTAAATGGTTTTTTTTTTTCTTAAACCTCAATGGAAGTGGCATTGTGGGGTTTATTTTTTTTTAGAGCTGCATATTCATTCTTATTATAATCCAAAACTCTTTTTATAGAAAGTTAGTGTAAGTGAAAGGTAGCAAGGGACTGTTTCAGATTATTTGTACCTGTCAATTATTTGGTGAAATGGAGAATTGCTCTACTTTCAGGCTTATGTTGTGTTGCAAAAAGTCATAAAATAGTTTTTAGTGATTAGCATTAGTTAGAGAGATGTCTCCTATTGAAATTGGTATGCAATATGTAGGTCCCTAATGACTTAGATATATTAAGTTCATTATAATCCAAAGTACCGGTAAACTTTTAGTTCATCTTGCAGCTATGACTGTTCCCTTACCAAAATGAATTGTTCGCGGCAAATTTGCAGGAAACTTGCGCAAATTTTCGGCAAACTGATTAGTTTACCAGAAAACTTTAGAACTTGTTTGCCGATCTTTGCCAGTAGTAGTGAACTTCTGGTAAACCTCTTTTATTATGCCAGAAGTTTACCAAACACCCAATTATGTTTGCAGCTTCTTCGCCAGAAGTGGCAAACTTTTGGCAAACTCCTCAAAATTTGCCAGAATCTTACCACAACCATTTCTTGTTTTTTCTCTGTTTTATTTTCTTCCTAAGCTTGCCAAAGCTTTACCAGAAATAATACTTATACAATTTTATATACACATTCAGCACAACTTTAAGACTATCAATTATAATGAATTGCTTTTATAATTTTGTATATTTGTAAAGAGAAAAAATAAATCTAATAAATATTTTCGGATTTAAGTTTTATTCTAAGATAGTCTCAATTAAAATTTCTATTATAACGAAAATAAGATCAACTTTAATCGCATGATGTTTCATTACATAAAAGGCAAAATGACCCCCCCCCCCCACTCCACTCATTCAGACCAGACCCCACGTATTACGTAAACACCAACTTGTCTGTTCTTTTGTTATCCTATATTCTTTTATCTTACGTTCAAATATCAGTTAACTTAGATTTGAGTATCTAAACCGCTTGCTGTTGAATCATGAAGATTGAAGAATTTTCCGTATGCTGTTCATTGTTTGTTTCTACTTTTACTTTTGTTTCAATAATAAGCTACGCGCGCGCTGATTGGTCGATCAATCGCTAGCCGCCAATTTTCACATTCGATGCTGCCATGATGTATGCCTTCACCGAGATGGTAAAATGAATGAAAATAAGGGAATATGGCTGTGCACAAGGTGAAAGAAACATTGTCAATGGAGTGTTTACTTTTGGAAAATCCACGGCTAAACAGAGGACGAATTTAAGTGAATGAATCGAGTCTAAACACCCAAGGCAAGGCCACTGCATGCACCATCCTGAGCACGTTTTTGAAAAAGTAAGTGAAGTAATGAAAATATATTCGTTGAATGGCAGTTTTAACAGTTATTGGAATATAAAACGAAAGACTGTGATCTTTTATAGTAAGTTAAACAGTTTAAGGCCGTCCCTATGACAATGCCGGGTGTCGAATCAAGCAAAACGCTCGTTATTGACATCGTTGTGATGCGCCATAAACAAATAATTTCAATTTAAAATTTATTTTAAAAATTATCATTACATAGTGTATAATTACATTTTATATGATTAACATTTTTATTACTTAAATAAAAGAATTCATGTTCTACTCACATAGTCAGAGTTAGTAGTGCAAATTTGTAGCTTTATATAGATTAATAGATTGAGTAAGTATATGATAGGTTAACTTGTTTTTCTTAGAAACTGCTTTAAATATGAAAACAGTTGTGCTTATATGAAATCCATTTATCTTCCCGATAGGTGTCTGCCCTGGTGAACGGGTTACACAGACCTAAAGAAAACGATGCATGAACAACTATCTCAATGATTTTATGATCAAATAATGCAACCAAAAAAGAGTGAAGACAGAATTTGTATAAGAATACGTAGAAAAGCATATAAACAACAGTGCTGAAGTCTGACCATTCCATTGTGGACATTATTGTGATATTCGGCTATTTGTGTGATATTGTTTATGTGTGAAATTAAATCGGAGAGCACGTACAGGAGACTGTCATAAAAAAGACATCAAGAATGCCTTAAAGATTGCCGTGATTAATTGTAATATGACCAGTGACCGTGCAGGGCTTAATTGTGAACTATATGGTTTGAACTTCGCTCATCGTGAACTTTTGTCCGAGTTCATCTGTGCATGCATGTTGTGATCAAACTGCATTCAAGTTTATCGATCTGCAGCAACAAATCATCAGTCATCACCGAACGGTTGAGTACTATTTGTCAAATTTCATTATGGTTTGTTCATCATTTTTGTGGGTTTTTTTTTAAATTATAAAATGTGTAAAATCTAAAGTTAATAATTTTAAACTTGTGTCCTTTCTCTCTATTTTTTCTGCAACTGTTTAAGTTAAACATCTTTGTTAATCATCAGTAGAAGTTATTTGTAAATTGATTGAAAAGCATAGTACATGTATTAGTAACTCATTATTAAATGATTATAAGCGTTTATTAATTGTTTTTCTTATGTTGTAATATTTAAAAGTTGCTATGTTTATCTGTAAGCTTGCGGCAAATTTTCCGCAAACAGTTTGCCGGAAGCTTATTTGCATACGAATTCTGAACTTGCTGCAAATTTGCCGCAAACAGTTTGCCAGAAGATAATTTGCATACGAATTCTGTACTTGCGGGAAATTTGCGGCAAACAGTTTTCCAGAAGCTAATTTGCATACGAATTCTGAACTTGCCGCAACTTTGCTGCAAACAGTTTGCCAGAAGCTAATTTGCATACGAATTCTGAACTTGCCGCAAATTTGCAGCAACTGTTTGTCGCAAATTTGCAGCAAACTCTCCGCAAATCTGCAGCAACTGTTCGCCAGAGGCCTTATATTTTGGTAAGGGTTGTGTTGACTTTAGACAAGGGGTAAAACATAATATGAAACATTTTATTCGAAGGGGAATAGTCAATGTGTTTACATCGTTTAAATGTAAAGAGATCTTGATGTAACTGATTGTAATAAAAATGGCTTTTGAATTAAAAGTGGTCATAATTAATCTTAAAAGCAATTAATTTACGGAAACTGTTATTACCCGGTACAAGGTGATTGGTTCAGCCGGGAATGGGGATGTTACTAAAATAGAATTAACTTATTTATTTTTCAATAAAATAAGATTACATTTGAACATTTCTACTTAAAATTGCACAGCCTAAGCATTCTGATTATAAAGTGTTTTTGTGAGAAATAAACTCTTAGACTTAATGTCAAAGATGGCAGTGGATATATTTATAGTTTTGTGTGAAAGACCTGTCTAATTCATGAAAAAGGAGGGGGAAACCAGACATTTGAATGGTTATTTTAGGTGTATAGTCAGAATAATAATGCAATCATTTGTTTGGGAGTGGAGCACATGTCCATTGTTCATATAACGACACTTTAATATTGGTTGTTTATTTTATCGAATAGATTAAGAAAATGCTACTGTAACAATGTTGCCAAGATTTTCACTTTTTGATTTGTGCTTGAAAAGAGGATGTATGGGTCCCCCAATAATTGATAATTTTTTGCATGGGTAGACAATATCCCAAGTACAGTTGCTTCCGGCATTTACTTGGGGCTTGTGCATGCTGGCCAGTAAGAAAGGTAAAATTTTTAGAAAACAAATTGAGATTGGGCTCCTCTAGTTAGTGTATAATCATTTGAAAATCTCAAGAGTCAGGCTTATATGTTTACCTTTGCATGCAGAACAATTTTAACAATTTTTAACCACCCCGCCCCGACCCACATGTAAGAAATACACTATATCCACTACATGTATATATCTAATTGACATATTTCTTTAATCGACAAAAAAAACCTGTCTCATTGTATCTAGAAAATTAACATAGATTGTATCTCAATATGCATGTATGTGATAAAATTATACATGTATTTAAAAAGCTTAACTAGTTCTACATATATAGTTACATGTAAATTGCGGCAGACAACCCTTATTCTTGAATATATATTATGAGGTGTAATAAGGTATCGAATACAACTGATAACTGATCAAGAACTTCTAATACCGCTAGTGCATTGGCAGCTCATTTTCCCTGATTGTCAATATAAATATTAATTAGAGCAAATAATTGTTATCTCAATCTTCATATTTAAAAAAATATTAGAACCTTAAATTGATCTTCACTAATACAAAAAGATTGATAAGAAAATTAGCCACTAAGTCATTGAATGTATTGTTCTCCTCCTTGACATTTACATGTATGTTTATACTTAATGGATAAAACAATGCAGTCATAATTTGAATTTCATTATCAAAAAATCCTGCTGGTATGATTCCATAATATCAATTTTATAAATCTGAGTGACAAGTACGCGCTATTCAGTTGAATATAAAATTGTATTTTGATATTACATGTACATCTACATGTACAATCCAAATTCGCCATTAGGTTACTGATTATCTGGCATAGTAGCATATAGCAGTGTTTGTTTTATTGCAAAAATTATGTGTTAATTATGATCTACAATTTTGTGTGACCCAAAAAAGACGAATCATCTGAGCACTCAATGAATACCAGAGATACATGCAAATTACATGTAGTTAGTTATAGCTGACTGAGTAGACTTTTGAAATTTTAACTTGTTTAGTTTAATGTTACGCATTCCCAATAGGATAACATATTAATGTATCAAGTTACAGAGCTTGAATAATAATGAGATTATGAAAATATCAATAATTTTAAGAAATAACCTGATTACTACAAAATAATGCATTGTATATATTGATAGCATTTATCAAAGACTGGACATTGTTCTAGGAGATTCAAGAAATGCACAATGGGTTTGCGTATTTTTAGAAACACTTAATTTGAAGAAACAATGTAATTTGTTTGCATATCATGATAATTTTTTCAGGATGTATAAAATTGAATTAAATTGATTCAGACCAGGATGATATTGATATAAATGAAACTTGACATCCATGTAAATACATGTATGTACCCATAATATGTACATGTATAGATACATTGTACATTCAATTAGAGATTAAATATTCTAATACTGTAAGATTTTCTATCATTGAATAGTGAACCTAGGTGAAATTAATCTGCATAATTTGGTGTTTGTACATAATATTATATATGTCTAAATAAGAGTATGAAAGTTAAAAAAAAAATCCATAAACCTTTCCCAAATTAAGGAAAATGCAGCATGTATGTTTTAACAATTTTACATTTCGCTTCTAATATTGTGTTTGAATGAATAATTTTATTACTAGAATGTAGCCCTGTGTGTTTTTGTAACTTAGAAGATGAGAGTGCTGGGCTGGCCTGAGATGAACCAAGGAGACACACTGTGTATACCTCATTCTCCTAATGCTACAATCAACAGAGCAAAGCACTATATACACACGACACATGAGAACTTGAGAATTTGTAAGAAATTACAAACCAAAGGGAAATTCTGAATGAATGAAATTAAAAAGTTTTTATAAGAATTTATAAAAATGAAAACATTATCTATAATCGAAATAAAATGTTAACATACATTGAAATAAAACACTTAATAATAATAAACAAAGATACTTCTTAGAAGGTGAAATTTCCTTTAAAGAAGCTACAACAGTTGTAAAAAATATGGCAAATAATAAGAGTCCAGGCAGTGATGGATTTACAACAGAATTCTATTAAATTTAATGATCGAACCACAAAATGTCCTATCTTGTTCCAAAAAACTTTATAGAATTCTGTTGTAAATCCATCACTGCCTGGACTCTTATTATTTGCCATATTTTTTATCTGGGTACATGCAAAGTTCGGGAACTCTCAGTCAAACAGAAAGGAATAATTACCTGTATCCCAAAAGATGGTATTTAAACAATTGGAGAGCATACAATAACACTTCTAAACATTGCTTATAAAATAAGTTATGGGTGTAATGCTCGGAGAATTAAAAATATGCTTGATATAATTAGTAGTCCCGATCAAACAGGTTTCATTCCAGGAAGATATATTGGTGAAAATACTAAGCTGATATATGATCTTATGCAACATATGGGGGGGGGGGGGTGAGACATTTCTGGTGTATTATTCATAATTGATTTTTAAAAAAAGCATTTGATACTGTTTCATGGAAATTTATTCACAAATGTTAAGATTTTTTCAACTTTGGAGCATCCATTCTATAGATATCTATACTTGTCAATGTAATATAGAATCATCAGTCAGCTGGAAACCTTCAAAATTTTTCAAACATAGCAGAGGAAGTCACCAAGGCGACCCAATCTCCCCCTATTTATTCCTACTGTGTGCAGATATTTTGGCATATAAGATTAAAATAACTTTTATATTCGGGCTACACCCTGAGCCTATTTCTACAGAAATTTATTCTATCTTAATTCTTGATTATGAAATCCCATATCTATGGAAAAGATGTCTTAAGGAAATACTATCAATTCATGAATTAATAATAGATATTGAAAGACATATATCGACTCTAAAATATATTGCTACAAAAAATTGCAGATTAGATGATTTCTATAAGATATGGGAAACTTGGCTTTTTCTTCTTAATAGACTTACTCAAATTTGACTGTATAATAGAGATTATATAAAGCTGTCAATCAATTACTAACTCATGTTCAACAACTACTCTCTCTCTCTCTCTCTCTCTCTCTCTCTCTCTCTCTCTCTCTCTCTCTCTCTCTCTCTCTCTCTCTCTCTCTCTCTCTCAAGGAACAATTTGGATTTGAAGTAAACGTATTTAAAAGCTGCTGTGATCACTTTATTTTATACAAATGTATTGGATTGTTCAAATTTAGATAAAAAAAAGAAAAAATACTCTAATAGATTTTCTATCATTGAAAAGTGGACCTAGGTGAAATTAATCTGCAAAATTTGGTGTTTGTACGTTACGGCTAAATAAGAATATGAGAGTCATAAAAGAACCCCCCATAAACCCTTCCCAAATTAAGGAAAATGCAGCATGTGTGTTTTAATAATTTTACATTTGTCTTATAATATTGTTTGAATGAATGTAGCTGTGGGTGTTTTTGTAACTTAGATGAGAGTGGGCTGGCCTGAGATGAACCAAGGAGACACACTGTGTATACCTCATTAGCACCTATTGTTCTTTCACAGACCTTGCAATTAACTAAGAATTCTTACGTGTCTTTGTAACGGGTACGTTCTGTGTATACCAATTAACCACCCTAGTGTTCAACGGAGCAAAGGTACATACACACGACACGTGAGAGCAGGTGTCCGATCGAGCTGTGCACGTGTTACAAGCAGGAACAAAGTAATGGACAGGGGGCTGCAATTTTTCTGGATGTCAACTTGGGGGCCGGGTTGGGGGGGGGGGGGGGGATGGCCTATTTCTGCAGCAAATATTTTTATCATAATTGAGTTATCATAGAGCCCACCCCCCCCCCCCCTTCCCACACACACTATTTTGGGGGAGAATATTAAAAATTGGAAAAAAAGATGTTTAGAGAGGAAAATGAAGTTAAAGGTAGACTACACGCTATCACCCCCCCCCCCCCCCCCACACACACACACACACACACACGCGCATTTTATAATCGATATTAAAATATATGTAACTTGGACCTGTTCATAAAACCGTGAATTTTGAACACACTTAAACGGCTCTGATCAGGAAGTATATCGCTACCGGATCGGGGGGTTGGGATTAAAGGCAATGGGTTGGGACGTAGATTTAAATTTTAAAATAAAAGTGTACTGGGTACATGTATGCGCTTGAAATTAATCCCTGGGTTTTTCCTTTTGGTTATTTTTTAGGGACTTTTATAAGAGCAATAATTGAATGGTTAAACGATATGTTATGTTAATCCTCTAGTAATGACCTTCGTCGGATTTTTTTCTGCAAAGATGTATCACTGTTGACCAGTTTATTGCAGCGGCGATGATAACAGCGATCTGTGTTCAATTGAGCAGTGAAGTGTTTCTGGCGTGTGATCACAATTAACAGGGCATTAATTAGATAAAAGTAAAGAAGATACGTTCTCTAGCTTTTATGATTTATAACAAGATGCAAGCCATTACCAATTATCGGAGAATATTACTGTAACAATGAATAAGCATATCAAACATTGTGCATTTTACTGAAAGTTACTGTAGTAAAAATATCTTTATACATTTTAAACAACTTAATACAATTATCAGTAATGAATTATTTCTGCATTCTAATATCAATACTGGAATGATAAATATAACAATCAGTATATTTCAAAGTTTTTTCGGCAAGAATTAGACGTTCTGGATGTGCAACAGAGACTAATAAGTAATTGATCATACATTAATATAAACTAATTAAATTAAATGTCGTCAAATTGAAACAAAGATCAAGTACAATGATTTTGCGTTGGTTCTGATAGTAGTAATTATAAAAAAAAAATATATATAACATTAAATGTCAAAACATTGGACACGTCGTAGAATATATCATTATTTCGAGTCAAATTAGGTTTAATCTCGACCCCCCCCCCCCCCCACCCCCGCTGCTATCGATAAAATTTGCCGCACGGGTAAGAATACTTTGCGACGCCCAGGGTAATTAAACGTGAAATTATTGAATACTAAATCATATCTGATGAGTATAAAAATAGGTAATGAGATTTTAAAATATCTTAGTTTAAAAAAACACCATTTATTTATTATTTTACCGTAATCAGTTAATCGCCCTTTTTGATATCGTTCAATTATTTAATTATTATTAATTACATCAGCAGTAATAAATGAGCGCCGTAGCGCATATGGGAGCGCATTGGCCTACGGACCCAAGGGTCGTGGGTACGGATCTCACGGCCGGCAATGATTTTTCTCCAAGTTTTCTGTCCGTAAAATGCCACAAAAATAAAAAATAATATCAATCCAGTAAGAGTTAATTCTCGTCTCGATACAAATTTGACAACATAAAAATCAAGCATGCATTGATATATTTAGTATACACAACGTTCCGATGATATGTCTAAGTTATAGAACTTGTGCCCAATCCCAATTGTATTTTGTACAATAAAAATATGTTCAAATCAAATCAAATCAAATCATATGTATACACATGTGTTGAAATTTGGACAGTGAATACAAATCACATCTATACACATGGCTTGGTCTTGTTCAGTTTATTATGAAATCGTGGGAATATATTAAACGATACAAATGTGCAATGGGCCTAGCTCATCCTTTGACTTAGATTGTGATGCCTTTTTGTCGGCCTTAGACTCTGTTATTCAGTATTGCCGGTGTGGAAATCACTCCAAGTATTCTCATGATAAAGCTTTAAAATCATTCCAAAGACTGCATGATTTGTTCACCATGACTATGTATTTCAAGCACTGCTGTATTTTGTATAAAGGTTATCCATTATATATACTTGCCAAATTAATTGCAATGGGAAATTCGATTTTAAATAAAATTCCAGCTTTTGCTTCCTTGACATAAGTCATATACAATGGGAAGAGTGGGAAAGAAATAGATAAGAGGTACTTACCGGTATACATGCTATGAATTAATTAAAAACAAAATAATTATTGTGAGAGGCTTCTACAGTATATTTAAACGCACTGATTTTGTCACATGCTTCTGATGTACTATAGCCATGGTATCTATTTTTTATTATCCAAAATAGCTCCTGGACATTATCACAAAATCTATACTCTTACACCAAAACATTCTACGGAAAAGAAAAAATCAACGCGACTTTTCATCAAGCACCCCCCCCCCCCCCACCCCCTAATGAGAAAACATGTACACAAGCTGTCACTATCCGTCGAAAAGTATTATTATACATATATACCTTGATAACCACCTTACTATCTCCTGTTAAATTAAGAATTTATATTTATTGGTTTTACTAATAGTATAATGATATAAACAATTTTGCACACTTTATTTATTAGTACTGCATTTAATATTGTTATAACCCCCCACCATTGACACTAAATTCATCATGTTTATAGTTAGATGAATAATCTATATAATAATACGGTGTTCAGGATTTTAAATAACTAATAGGATTTTCGAGTTTATTAAACGGCATTATACTTAAAATTCACGATAGATCGACCGTTTAATCGAAATATCTGTGTCCCGATTTGTCTGTAACTATTTCGACATCCGGTTTTCAACTCCATCGCTTGGTGGTAAGTTGGTAGGGCTAGTGTTGCTAAGTTTGTGTTTCTTCTGTCCATTTTCAAAGGTATATCCATTGACTGCAAATCAGTTTCATTTTAAATTTATACGTCTATATATTCTTTAATAACTTCCAAATGAAAAGCTAGGTAATGAAAAAAACCCAACATTTATTCTTGGACCAAATTTTCTCGAAATAATTAGACCATAGATTTAAGACTGTTTTAATATGCTATGATATTTAACAGAAGTTTAAACATTATATGTAATCTTTGTGATTGCATAAACCGTAAATTTATGCCTTTATTAGTGGATCATATAACATTGGTACATACAATACAGTTCAGTATTGATAAATATTTACAACCTGTCAGATTTTAAAGAGTTTTTAAAATAAGCAGGGCAATACTTATTTTGAATTAGTTATAACTTTTAAACATAATTTACATAGTTTTCATGACATATTTTTAGACAAATTAAAGGATGACAGACATACCTCTGATGCTGACACTTGTCATTTGAAAAAAAAGTCATTTTTGGAAGACATTACCAACATCTGTGGATTATAATTCAATGCAAGAGAAAATCTAGAGTCATTAAACTAATGCAAACATGAATAAATCAGTATCGAGTAACTTATCATTGAGAATCTGATTTATTTGCTTGGATTGGTTTAGTTAACATCACCCCATACTGTCTGCACTGTGAGTACTGGTATTTTAATAGATTGGTAAAATATTTTAGTAATTTTATATTATGAACAAATGGGATAAAATACCCCATGAATATGTGGGATAATAAATCCCATGATATCTATTTTATGGGAATAAAAACCCTAAACTGTTATTTAAGAAAAAAGTGGGTTTTTAAACCCCAAATTATTTTCATGGGGTTTTCTGCCCCATGGGGTTTATTGCAAAACCCCATGGGGTTTGCATGGGGTTTTCTGTGGGGTATTTTTTCCAAACTAAAATCCCATGGAGTTGTAACTTTTAAGTTCAAATATCTAAAAAACTGTCTAAAAATGTTTCAATTTTTTTCCATAAATTTATTTAGAATAAAAAACCCCACCATTTGATACTAAACTTTGGTCAATAGTGGGTATGGAAAGGGGTGCGCAACGCCGGAAAAATGTCCATTCCGAAGTTGTCCTTCCCACTGTTTATTATTATTACAATCGGGTTCGTTATCGGGTTTGGGCTGTTGAATAATAGACTAGACTTCTGTGTTTGCTTTGCTTCAAATATGTATTTTTTAATGGATTTTTGAGATTGTTTGCTGTTAATTATAATCATTTTTCATAATTTCATACTTTACAATTACTACATTTATGATAGGGGATATTTAATATACAGGGTCTCAAACTTTTGCCATTCTCAATCAAAGGGGTTACCGGTAGGGGACGTGTATTGCTTATGCAATACTCTCAGAATGCTTGTTTTTCTGGCAAATAACTTGACATCTAAATGCACTTATAAAGTTTCTGTTTGCCCTATTATAGTTTTCTATGTAAAACTACGAGTACGACATATTTTAAAACAGTGTATTTATGACCTTGACTGGAACTCTTCAGCATTGGAGGTGTGAATGAGTGTGGAAATGAATTGAAAAATAAACCAGTTCATATTTTGTGGGATATAAATCTTTTAACAGTAGGAAGCTAACAGTTTATATTGATAGGGAGTTAAAAGGATCTTAAAGGTAAAATGTTGAAGCGGGCAGATGATTTAATTCAGCGTATTTCTATCGTAACAATCGGCCGAAGTTGGGGCAAATTTTCCCGAATCACTTTGTGTAGCACTGGTCTGAGATTCGGAAGAGACGTCCGTCAAAATTTTTCAGTCTCGACGAATCTCGCTGAGATTACCTTATCTCGAACGCTTTTCAAATATATTTCAACTTTTACTTACTACACCATGCTTAATTCTCTCTCTCTCTCTCTCTCTCTCTCTCTCTCTCTCTCTCTGTCTCTCTCTCTCTCTCTCTCTCTCTCTCTCTCTCTCTCTCTCTCTCTCTCTCTAATAACTCGTATAAAAAAATTCCAATATTTTGTTTGCCAAATGAATTATCACAGAACTCAATAGAGATACTAAAGATGTGTGTGTTGGAATAATCCTGTTGTGAATATTGCCTATATTTTGTTGAAATAGGTAGTGTAATGAATTAAATTCTCACAGCAAATGTCAGAAATAGACACATGTGAATGTATTTACATTTCAACTCGTACGACTGTAAAACGTTGTATTTTATTTATTGATGGCAGTTTTTTTTTATTTTACGCACTATGATTTAAATCGAGGTCAGATGCATTGTTAACCAATATAATTGAAAATGAAAATGATTTAGTAAAGAATCAATGAACATTCAAATGTGTGATAACATATGAACACGAGAAGCATGCGTCCTAGACTACAGCGAATCCGTTGTTCACTAGCGCAGCATCTCCTTTGCCCGTGTTATGTAAATGTCCACTCAACGTGGTGGGTTTAAAACGCTTGCAGTTTGATAGCTAAATTTTATTTTCCAACAATAAAACTATTTTAAGACATAGACAAGATCACAACAAACAATTATATAACACCTTTTTTCAATGACAGTCACACTATTTTTTTTTTAAATTACGAGATCAAAACAGCATTCATTCTTAGGTAAAGGTATAATCTGTTCTCATTTACTGTTCTTTGTGTTTGCAGCTAAATAAATAAACTCATGTGTGCATTACACACCCATGCAAATGTGTTCGGAATGTTTTCTTTATCGTTGCTATGTAATTTATATGTATGTAATAAATCCAGAGGTGCTCGAATGAAAGTTCACGAGACTTCACTGAGATTTGTTTCTTTCCTGTGAAATTTCGAGCGAAGTATAAGTGCTCGGATAATATTCTCAAAATACGTAAGTACTGGTCGTTTTTCATATCATACCCTACTTTGATTTATGTTAAAACATAAAACTCTTTTAAGATGTATGTCTTGTTTCACCATCTAGCGTTATTTATACTAAACGATAATATTCAGAACAGAGTTATTGTTTGTGTTCAACCACGTATAGAGTGTTTGAAAAGATAAACACTGGGTTGTTCAATAAAATCAAAGCCATGTTTGATGCTTGTAGTGTGTAATACCATGTTTTTAAGAAAATAATGGGTGTCTATTTTGCATAAAAACATAGAATATCGATCCATTTTCAAGGAATATTCTACATAAAAAAGTATAGTCTGTTTCACTATTGATTCTATGACTAGGTCAAGCGCAGATCGGAGATTAATCCTCAGGGGTATCTCTATTAAGCATGTTAATTGTTGCAACAGCAGACAAAACCTATTTTTTTGTATTGGTACATTTATTTCTAGAACATATTCTTTCCACCAATTATTGAAGACAAAGTTAAAAATCAATAAACCTCTAGATGTTATATTTGACTACAAGTACCTATATTGTATGACATAGATTATACATGTACTTTTATTTTATATGTCTTATCAAAATATTAACTGATAAAAAGATACAGATCAAAATGTATGAAAAATTTGATGCAAAATTCGTACTAAATTTTCGAGCCTAGGCGAGCTCAAAGGAATGGCGCTACTGGCACCGAAAAACAACTTTGTGCACAACTACAAACTATGGTCTACCTATCCTGAAAATTTCAAAATTATATCTCTGATAGTCTGTGAGTTTATGTCTGCACAAAATGGGTCGTAAAAACTTACAAAATCGGCCGTAAATCGGAACCGGAAGTGATGATTTCAAAATTTCAAAAAACCTCTAAAAGTATGACCACTGGCAATCATCTGTGAAAAAATTGTGGAAATCGGCCAAATAGTTTTCGAGATAACGCGTGCACAAAATTTGTGGAAAAAAATAATAATAACTAGACACGATCTCGTTGCGAGCAACGAGGAGGTCTTCCGTGTGTTTTAGAACATGAAATACATGTACGACCTTGGTTTTGCTATTGAACGGCTAAACGTGATTTGAAATATAAGACAAAGGTCTACATTCTAAGGGCCAGATACTATTTTGTTTTAGATGTATGAGCTTTGGTTGAAAACATTTAGATCTCTAATTCGAGGGGCAGCCTCTTTTTCCTCGTATCAAATGAAAAGTCATTTACTTTTAAAAAATATTTTGTTCAACAAGTGTATAGAAATTTGTTACCATTCTTGAGATATCTCAGAAAGAGCGTTTTAGGGGCCGATCCCTTATCTCCTTATAGGGGTCGTTTAACGAAAATTTGAAGAATCCATATTGTTTAGTAGATCATTTTGAGTATCTTTTCTTCTATACTGCATTTCAAAATATTTTTCCTTTCTGAGATATCGGTGATCAAAGTTTTGGATTTTTGACCCCTTAAAAACCTTAATTACGTACCACATTATAAAATCATGACACTGCTTGGATACTTAACTGTAAGATAAACATATTTGCTTCTATAATCTTTCACAAAATATATCTCAGTAAGGGGGCTATAGACGAAAGACTTGAGAGCCCTTTGGTCCCCTAATTTGAGGGGCCAGCCCCTTTGTCTTGATATCAAATAAAAGGTCTTATAAATATAAAAAAAATTAACATTATATGTTTTAACAAAATATTATTCAGAAAAGAGATAAACAAAGAAAACCAGAAAAAATTATGATATTTGTTTAATCTCAATTTTTGGGTCCAGGCGAGCTTCGGCGCTTTTTGCGATCGAAATGATTTTAAATCTTCATGCACAATTTCAATCTTCCGTCTACCATCACTGAAAATTTCAAGTGTATGTCTGCTGTAGTTTTAAAGGAGTACTGCCGAAAAAATACCTCTCTGAAAATCGACAAAACGACTATATCTCAAAACCTGAAGTGACGTCATCAATAAATAAAAATTTGCAATACGGTTCACATCGTAATCTATTAGATCGACAAGTTTCATCAAAATCAATTGAGTAGTTTTTGAGATCTTGCGTGCACAAAATTTGTAAGAATAAAAAATAATAATATAGAAGAATAGGGAAAAAGGAACAAAGCAATAACAATAAGGTTTTCCGTTGGAAACGGAAGACCTTAATAATAAGAAAAGTGAAAAAGAAACAATAGAATAATAGAAGGGTCTTCTGCTGAAGACGGAAGACCCTAATAATTAAAGAATTTTTTTGTCAAAATCTTAATGTACGAGTGTTTTTAACTTGTACTTCAGTCCAGCAATTCCTTTGTTTTGAATATCTTAGTTAGAAAGTCAAAAAAAATGGAGAGAAGGAAATAGAGAGAAAGAACAAATCTTGGCTCCGGCGAGATTCGAACACACAGCCTTTGCATATGTCATAACAGTATTTCATCGTAGACTGGTCCTCTGTCTCTATCGTACGAAATATATATCGCGCATATCAGACAGGCATTGCCAGTCAATATTTCATCATCGAAGGTTCACGTCAAAACATGGCTGACGCGAAATAATTCCCGGTTTTCTCTTTGAATTTGGGGCGTTTCCGCCCGGGACAGAAGCTGAATTTTTGTATGAGATGAAAAAGAACGTGTAAGATGTCTCACTACTCAGGTTTGGTAACAGTGCGAGGTCATTTGAAATATTGATGCGTGTTTGTGTCTGGAGGGGGATGAAAAGGACCGAGCTTGATTTTCGTCGTAAATAAATCGAAAGTAGAATTTTGAGGTGTGGATCTCGGATTCGGTTAACGACAATTAGGGGAAGTGCTAAAACAATGACTGATGCATTTTACACATGTATTTCAGAGTAGAGATTTTTTTGTGTCGTTTACTATTACGTTTGACTGTTTTATATCAACAGGATTGATAAAATTCTTATAAATGTAGAAATAACGAAATCAGTAACACGTAAATTTATTCATAAAAAAATTGATGACAGTAATTTCCACAGTTCTAACATTCATAAGTAGTTCACACGCTATCGTAGATACAGACTAAACGGAAAACAAGAAATATACATGCAACAGAAATATTACGCGGCTGCTTACATCCCTTGCACTGTGTAAATTTTAAGTCCCCGTACAGGCTATACTCGCGGCTTGATATCGGAAATTTCTTCTGAATTGTTCAACCCGCTGCAAATTTGGCAGAAAAACAGTATGAGGTCTGAGGTACATTTACACAAAATTTCATGAGCATTGAGTGAAGGGCTCGGGAGTTAGAATTTTTTTCTACAGTAAATGTCAAACACGAAAATTAAAACTCAAATGCCAAAAAGTTCATAACTCTGTTAAAAATGAACGAATTGGTCTGGTAATTAGTACGGTGATCTAGAATGGTACTAAGTTGAAATTAAAGGTCCGAGATCAAAGATCAAGTAAAATCGGGCCAGAAAAACTAAATGATTTTATGAAGGGGGGGGGGGGGGGCGGTGGTCGGTGACTTCTATATTAAACGGAAAATACTAAATTCCCAATATCACTAGAGTTTGAGATACATGCTTGACCTTTATTTTGCTATTTACCAGTTAAACATGATTTGGAAATAGAATGAAAAATCCTTTGATTTTAAACAGACTCTTTTCTTCAATTTCTATATCCTCTTTTTCTTTTACAAATAAATCATAAATGTATTAGACTTCTCGCCCTTGTTTTGTTTCTGATATATGTATAAGAGCTTTGATTGAAACATTTAGATCCCTCTTATCATGTCATTTGAGGGGCTAGCCCCTTTTTCTTGATATCAATGAAAGGTCCCTTAATATTAAACACATTTTGTTCAACAAGTGTTTAGAAATTTGTTATTGTTTTTGAGATATTAGGGAAAGATTGTTTTAGGGGCCGACCCTTTATCTCCTTATAAGGACCATTAAACGAATCGCTGGTGGTTAAATATTATTACGAATATTATTCTGAGTATCTTTTCTTCTATAATGCATTTCAAAATATTTCTCCTTTTTAAGAAATAAATGATCAAAATATTGGACTTCTAGCCCCTTTAAATTCCAAATTATGTAACATATCAGAAAACTTTTAACAAATATAGGATGATAACTGGAAGATAAACATTTTTGCTTCCATAATGCATTACAAAATATTTTTCATTAAAGAGATATAGATAAAAGACTTTAGACCCCTCTTGGCCCCTAATATGAGGGGTCAGCCCCTTTTGCTTGGTGTCAGTTGAAAGATCTTTTATGGATAAATTTTTGATGCTCTACATGTGTTAGCAAAATATTGGTTAGAAGAAAGATATTCGTGATCAAATCTCAAATTTCGTAAAAATTGTCAAAAAAAATTAACATCAACATTTTCAGTTCCAGGCGAGCTTCAAGAATGATGACTTCTGGTCAAATCTAAAACAAGCAAGCAAATCTACCATAACCACTCTATCTTGCATATAAATTTCAAGTCCCTAACTATAACAGTTTTTGAGGAGATGCGTGCACAATATCATGTTCCAAAATACATGAAAAAGGGAGGTAATTCAGAAGCGGAAGTGAATTTTCAAACAGGAAGTAGGATGCAAAGAGATATTCACCTAAGACATCATCCCTGTAAAAATCATTAAAATCGATTGAGAAATGGCTGAGAAATTAAGGGTGACTACCAAGAAGAAAAATAATTATATAGAAGAATGAGAACGCGTAGAAAAACAGTAAGGTCTTCCGCTGAAGACGGAAGACCTTAATAATAGAGGACTGTTTTTGTCTAAATCTTAAAGGAAGAGTGTTTTTCAACTTGTACTTCAGTCCAACAACCCCTTTATTTTGAATATCTTAGTTAGAAAGTCAAAAAAAAATGGAGAGAAGGAAATAGAGAGAAAGAAAAATCTTGGCTCCACACGGCCTTTGCAGGTGTCATAACAGTATTTCATCAAAGGTTCGCGTCAAAACATGGCTGACGCGAAATAATTCCCGGTTTTCTCTTTGAATTTGGGGCGTTTCCGCCCGGGACAGAAGCTGAATTTTTGTATGAGATGAAAAAGAACGTGTAAGATGTCTCACTACTCAGGTTTGGTAACAGTGCGAGGTCATTTGAAATATTGATGCGTGTTTGTGTCTGGAGGGGGATGAAAAGGACCGAGCTTGATTTTCGTCGTAAATAAATCGAAAGTAGAATTTTGAGGTGTGGATCTCGGATTCGGTTAACGACAATTAGGGGAAGTGCTATAACAATGACTGATGCATTTTACACATGTATTTCAGAGTAGAGATTTTTTTGTGTCGTTTACTATCATGTTTGACTGTTTTATATCAACAGGATTGATAAAATTCTTATAAATGTAGAAATAACGAAATCAGTAACACGTAAATTTATTCATAAAAAAATTGATGACAGTAATTTCCACAGTTCTAACATTCATAAGTAGTTCACACGCTATCGTAGATACAGACTAAACGGAAAACAAGAAATATACATGCAACAGAAATATTACGCGGCTGCTTACATCCCTTGCACTGTGTAAATTTTAAGTCCCCGTACAGGCTATACTCGCGGCTTGATATCGGAAATTTCTTCTGAATTGTTCAACCCGCTGCAAATTTGGCAGAAAAACAGTATGAGGTCCGAGGTACATTTACACAAAATTTCATGAGCATTGAGTGAAGGGCTCGGGAGTTAGAATTTTTTTCTACAGTAAATGTCAAACACGAAAATTAAAACTCAAATGCCAAAAAGTTCATAACTCTGTTAAAAATGAACGAATTGGTCTGGTAATTAGTACGGTGATCTAGAATGGTACTAAGTTGAAATTAAAGGTCCGAGATCAAAGATCAAGTAAAATCGGGCCAGAAAAACTAAATGATTTTATGAAGGGGGGGGGGGGGGCGGTGGTCGGTGACTTCTATATTAAACGGAAAATACTAAATTCCCAATATCACTAGAGTTTGAGATACATGCTTGACCTTTATTTTGCTATTTACCAGTTAAACATGATTTGGAAATAGAATGAAAAATCCTTTGATTTTAAACAGACTCTTTTCTTCAATTTCTATATCCTCTTTTTCTTTTACAAATAAATCATAAATGTATTAGACTTCTCGCCCTTGTTTTGTTTCTGATATATGTATAAGAGCTTTGATTGAAACATTTAGATCCCTCTTATCATGTCATTTGAGGGGCTAGCCCCTTTTTCTTGATATCAATGAAAGGTCCCTTAATATTAAACACATTTTGTTCAACAAGTGTTTAGAAATTTGTTATTGTTTTTGAGATATTAGGGAAAGATTGTTTTAGGGGCCGACCCTTTATCTCCTTATAAGGACCATTAAACGAAACGCTGGTGGTTAAATATTATTACGAATATTATTCTGAGTATCTTTTCTTCTATAATGCATTTCAAAATATTTCTCCTTTTTAAGAAATAAATGATCAAAATATTGGACTTCTAGCCCCTTTAAATTCCAAATTATGTAACATATCAGAAAACTTTTAACAAATATAGGATGATAACTGGAAGATAAACATTTTTGCTTCCATAATGCATTACAAAATATTTTTCATTAAAGAGATATAGATAAAAGACTTTAGACCCCCCTTGGCCCCTAATATGAGGGGTCAGCCCCTTTTGCTTGGTGTCAGTTGAAAGATCTTTTATGGATAAATTTTTGATGCTCTACATGTGTTAGCAAAATATTGGTTAGAAGAAAGATATTCGTGATCAAATCTCAAATTTCGTAAAAATTGTCAAAAAAATTTAACATCAACATTTTCAGTTCCAGGCGAGCTTCAAGAATGATGACTTCTGGTCAAATCTAAAACAAGCAAGCAAATCTACCATAACCACTCTATCTTGCATATAAATTTCAAGTCCCTAACTATAACAGTTTTTGAGGAGATGCGTGCACAATATCATGTTCCAAAATACATGAAAAAGGGAGGTAATTCAGAAGCGGAAGTGAATTTTCAAACAGGAAGTAGGATGCAAAGAGATATTCACCTAAGACATCATCCCTGTAAAAATCATTAAAATCGATTGAGAAATGGCTGAGAAATTAAGGGTGACTACCAAGAAGAAAAATAATTATATAGAAGAATGAGAACGCGTAGAAAAACAGTAAGGTCTTCCGCTGAAGACGGAAGACCTTAATAATAAAGGACTGTTTTTGTCTAAATCTTAAAGGAAGAGTGTTTTTCAACTTGTACTTCAGTCCAACAACCCTTTTATTTTGAATATCTTAGTTAGAAAGTCAAAAAAAAATGGAGAGAAGGAAATAGAGAGAAAGAAAAATCTTGGCTCCACACGGCCTTTGCAGGTGTCATAACAGTATTTCATCAAAGGTTCGCGTCAAAACATGGCTGACGCGAAATAATTCCCGGTTTTCTCTTTGAATTTGGGGCGTTTCCGCCCGGGACAGAAGCTGAATTTTTGTATGAGATGAAAAAGAACGTGTAAGATGTCTCACTACTCAGGTTTGGTAACAGTGCGAGGTCATTTGAAATATTGATGCGTGTTTGTGTCTGGAGGGGGATGAAAAGGACCGAGCTTGATTTTCGTCGTAAATAAATCGAAAGTAGAATTTTGAGGTGTGGATCTCGGATTCGGTTAACGACAATTAGGGGAAGTGCTAAAACAATGACTGATGCATTTTACACATGTATTTCAGAGTAGAGATTTTTTTGTGTCGTTTACTATTATGTTTGACTGTTTTATATCAACAGGATTGATAAAATTCTTATAAATGTAGAAATAACGAAATCAGTAACACGTAAATTTATTCATAAAAAAATTGATGACAGTAATTTCCACAGTTCTAACATTCATAAGTAGTTCACACGCTATCGTAGATACAGACTAAACGGAAAACAAGAAATATACATGCAACAGAAATATTACGCGGCTGCTTACATCCCTTGCACTGTGTAAATTTTAAGTCCCCGTACAGGCTATACTCGCGGCTTGATATCGGAAATTTCTTCTGAATTGTTCAACCCGCTGCAAATTTGGCAGAAAAACAGTATGAGGTCTGAGGTACATTTACACAAAATTTCATGAGCATTGAGTGAAGGGCTCGGGAGTTAGAATTTTTTTCTACAGTAAATGTCAAACACGAAAATTAAAACTCAAATGCCAAAAAGTTCATAACTCTGTTAAAAATGAACGAATTGGTCTGGTAATTAGTACGGTGATCTAGAATGGTACCAAGTTGAAATTAAAGGTCCGAGATCAAAGATCAAGTAAAATCGGGCCAGAAAAACTAAATGATTTTACGAAGGGGGAGGGGGGGGCGGTGGTCGGTGACTTCTATATTAAACGGAAAATACTAAATTCCCAATATCACTAGAGTTTGAGATACATGCTTGACCTTTATTTTGCTATTTACCAGTTAAACATGATTTGGAAATAGAATGAAAAATCCTTTGATTTTAAACAGACTCTTTTCTTCAATTTCTATATCCTCTTTTTCTTTTACAAATAAATCATAAATGTATTAGACTTCTCGCCCTTGTTTTGTTTCTGATATATGTATAAGAGCTTTGATTGAAACATTTAGATCCCTCTTATCATGTCATTTGAGGGGCTAGCCCCTTTTTCTTGATATCAATGAAAGGTCCCTTAATATTAAACACATTTTGTTCAACAAGTGTTTAGAAATTTGTTATTGTTTTTGAGATATTAGGGAAAGATTGTTTTAGGGGCCGACCCTTTATCTCCTTATAAGGACCATTAAACGAAACGCTGGTGGTTAAATATTATTACGAATATTATTCTGAGTATCTTTTCTTCTATAATGCATTTCAAAATATTTCTCCTTTTTAAGAAATAAATGATCAAAATATTGGACTTCTAGCCCCTTTAAATTCCAAATTATGTAACATATCAGAAAACTTTTAACAAATATAGGATGATAACTGGAAGATAAACATTTTTGCTTCCATAATGCATTACAAAATATTTTTCATTAAAGAGATATAGATAAAAGACTTTAGACCCCTCTTGGCCCCTAATATGAGGGGTCAGCCCCTTTTGCTTGGTGTCAGTTGAAAGATCTTTTATGGATAAATTTTTGATGCTCTACATGTGTTAGCAAAATATTGGTTAGAAGAAAGATATTCGTGATCAAATCTCAAATTTCGTAAAAATTGTCAAAAAAATTTAACATCAACATTTTCAGTTCCAGGCGAGCTTCAAGAATGATGACTTCTGGTCAAATCTAAAACAAGCAAGCAAATCTACCATAACCACTCTATCTTGCATATAAATTTCAAGTCCCTAACTATAACAGTTTTTGAGGAGATGCGTGCACAATATCATGTTCCAAAATACATGAAAAAGGGAGGTAATTCAGAAGCGGAAGTGAATTTTCAAACAGGAAGTAGGATGCAAAGAGATATTCACCTAAGACATCATCCCTGTAAAAATCATTAAAATCGATTGAGAAATGGCTGAGAAATTAAGGGTGACTACCAAGAAGAAAAATAACTAGAGCAAAGCTCGTTGCAAAGCAACGAGTGGGTCTTCCGTTAATGTCGGAAGTAAAGCTAGAAGTTCCTGTGAGAAGCAGAGCTCCTAAACCAATAACAAAAGTAACTAAAATAAAAAGATGAAAAAAATCGAATTATTTCTGGTACGACTTAAAAAAATCCGAATGATTTAGGTACGACTTAACAAAAACCTTTCCGATTTCAAGAACGAGTTTACCAAAAAAAATCCGAATGTGATCAAGTACGACTTAACAATTATTTTTGGTACGAGTTAATTTTACTTTGAATATAACGCTATTTTTTAAACCAAGGACGTGGAATCAAAATTTCCGGAAAAATCAATTTTTAAACCCCGATATCTCTGTAATGCATCGTCCGATTCAAAAAAGGATTTCAGTTTTGAACTCAGCATGAAAAATACTGTAAGATACGTACGTAAAAGTTTTAAAATTGAAAAACATGAAAATTCAAAAAAATTGGTTTTGCTTCCGGTTTCGACCGGAAGTGTCCGAATTGAGTTTCCAGCCTTATGTCATAAGTAAAACGATAGTTCTACCTTCTCTGTAAATCTCATAGCTTTACCTTAAAACAAAAATGAGAAAAGCTCCGGACAAAATCACTTTTTAAAACGTGAAAAACGTCAATATCTGACGAAATTGATGACGTCATCAAATAATTTTTTTTATATCATAGAGATCTTTCAGATACACATGAAACCTGCAAATTTCAAAACAATCGATGGAAGCGTTTTTGAAATATTTGAGTTGGAAAAAAAATAAAAAGAATAATAATAATAAGACTAGAGCAAAGCTCGTTGCAAAGCAACGAGTGGGTCTTCCGTTAATGTCGGAAGTAAAGCTGGAAGTTCCTGTAAGAAACAGAGCTCTTAAACCAATAACAAGAGTAACTAAAATAAAAAGATAAAAAAATCGAATTATTCCTGGTACGACTTAACAAAATACGAATGATTTTAGGTACGACTTAACAAAAACCTTTCCGATTTCAAGAACGACTTAACAAAAAAAATCCGAATGTGTTACTGTACGACTTAACAATTATTTTTGGTACGAGTTAATTTTACTTTGAACATTACGCTATTTTTTAAACCAAGGACGCGGAATCAAAATTTCCGGATAAATCAATTTTTAAACCCCGATATCTCTGTAATGCATCGTCCGATTTTCAAACGGATTTCAGTTTCGTATTTAGCATGACCAACTCTACAAACCTATTAAACATTTGAAATTAAAACGAAAAATTCGAAAATTTGAAAATTTTAAAACGCTTCCGGTTTGGACCGGAAGTGACGGAAACTAAATTCCAGCCTTATGTCCAAATAAAAATGATTAATGCTTCAACACAGAAAATTTCAAGTCTCTATCTTCAAGCGTTTTTGAAAAACGCCCTGGACAAAATCACTTTTTTAAAATTTAAAAATTGACGTAACGTAAAAACGGATGTGACGTTACAGTTAAAAGTTTAACATTTTTAAGGCACAGTGATGTTCCATAATTCCTGAAAATTTCATGTAAATCCGTCGAAAACTTTTTGAGATATTAAGCTTTAAAAAAGTCAGAAAAATAAAGAAAAAGAAAAAAAATAATAATAAAAAGAAACAATAGAATAACAAGAGGGTCTTCCGTTGGAAACGGAAGACCCTAAATAAGAAAAAAAAAACCGTAGAAAAACAAAAGGGTCTTCCGTTGGAAACGGAAGACCCTAATTATATAGAAGAATGAGAACGCGTAGAAAAACAGTAAGGTCTTCCGCTGAAGACGGAAGACCTTAATAATAAAGGACTGTTTTTGTCTAAATCTTAAAGGAAGAGTGTTTTTCAACTTGTACTTCAGTCCAACAACCCCTTTATTTTGAATATCTTAGTTAGAAAGTCAAAAAAAAATGGAGAGAAGGAAATAGAGAGAAAGAAAAATCTTGGCTCCACACGGCCTTTGCAGGTGTCATAACAGTATTTCATCAAAGGTTCGCGTCAAAACATGGCTGACGCGAAATAATTCCCGGTTTTCTCTTTGAATTTGGGGCGTTTCCGCCCGGGACAGAAGCTGAATTTTTGTATGAGATGAAAAAGAACGTGTAAGATGTCTCACTACTCAGGTTTGGTAACAGTGCGAGGTCATTTGAAATATTGATGCGTGTTTGTGTCTGGAGGGGGATGAAAAGGACCGAGCTTGATTTTCGTCGTAAATAAATCGAAAGTAGAATTTTGAGGTGTGGATCTCGGATTCGGTTAACGACAATTAGGGGAAGTGCTAAAACAATGACTGATGCATTTTACACATGTATTTCAGAGTAGAGATTTTTTTGTGTCGTTTACTATTATGTTTGACTGTTTTATATCAACAGGATTGATAAAATTCTTATAAATGTAGAAATAACGAAATCAGTAACACGTAAATTTATTCATAAAAAAATTGATGACAGTAATTTCCACAGTTCTAACATTCATAAGTAGTTCACACGCTATCGTAGATACAGACTAAACGGAAAACAAGAAATATACATGCAACAGAAATATTACGCGGCTGCTTACATCCCTTGCACTGTGTAAATTTTAAGTCCCCGTACAGGCTATACTCGCGGCTTGATATCGGAAATTTCTTCTGAATTGTTCAACCCGCTGCAAATTTGGCAGAAAAACAGTATGAGGTCTGAGGTACATTTACACAAAATTTCATGAGCATTGAGTGAAGGGCTCGGGAGTTAGAATTTTTTTCTACAGTAAATGTCAAACACGAAAATTAAAACTCAAATGCCAAAAAGTTCATAACTCTGTTAAAAATGAACGAATTGGTCTGGTAATTAGTACGGTGATCTAGAATGGTACTAAGTTGAAATTAAAGGTCCGAGATCAAAGATCAAGTAAAATCGGGCCAGAAAAACTAAATGATTTTATGAAGGGGGGGGGGGGCGGTGGTCGGTGACTTCTATATTAAACGGAAAATACTAAATTCCCAATATCACTAGAGTTTGAGATACATGCTTGACCTTTATTTTGCTATTTACCAGTTAAACATGATTTGGAAATAGAATGAAAAATCCTTTGATTTTAAACAGACTCTTTTCTTCAATTTCTATATCCTCTTTTTCTTTTACAAATAAATCATAAATGTATTAGACTTCTCGCCCTTGTTTTGTTTCTGATATATGTATAAGAGCTTTGATTGAAACATTTAGATCCCTCTTATCATGTCATTTGAGGGGCTAGCCCCTTTTTCTTGATATCAATGAAAGGTCCCTTAATATTAAACACATTTTGTTCAACAAGTGTTTAGAAATTTGTTATTGTTTTTGAGATATTAGGGAAAGATTGTTTTAGGGGCCGACCCTTTATCTCCTTATAAGGACCATTAAACGAAACGCTGGTGGTTAAATATTATTACGAATATTATTCTGAGTATCTTTTCTTCTATAATGCATTTCAAAATATTTCTCCTTTTTAAGAAATAAATGATCAAAATATTGGACTTCTAGCCCCTTTAAATTCCAAATTATGTAACATATCAGAAAACTTTTAACAAATATAGGATGATAACTGGAAGATAAACATTTTTGCTTCCATAATGCATTACAAAATATTTTTCATTAAAGAGATATAGATAAAAGACTTTAGACCCCTCTTGGCCCCTAATATGAGGGGTCAGCCCCTTTTGCTTGGTGTCAGTTGAAAGATCTTTTATGGATAAATTTTTGATGCTCTACATGTGTTAGCAAAATATTGGTTAGAAGAAAGATATTCGTGATCAAATCTCAAATTTCGTAAAAATTGTCAAAAAAATTTAACATCAACATTTTCAGTTCCAGGCGAGCTTCAAGAATGATGACTTCTGGTCAAATCTAAAACAAGCAAGCAAATCTACCATAACCACTCTATCTTGCATATAAATTTCAAGTCCCTAACTATAACAGTTTTTGAGGAGATGCGTGCACAATATCATGTTCCAAAATACAGGAAAAAGGGAGGTAATTCAGAAGCGGAAGTGAATTTTCAAACAGGAAGTAGGATGCAAAGAGATATTCACCTAAGACATCATCCCTGTAAAAATCATTAAAATCGATTGAGAAATGGCTGAGAAATTAAGGGTGACTACCAAGAAGAAAAATAATTATATAGAAGAATGAGAACGCGTAGAAAAACAGTAAGGTCTTCCGCTGAAGACGGAAGACCTTAATAATAAAGGACTGTTTTTGTCTAAATCTTAAAGGAAGAGTGTTTTTCAACTTGTACTTCAGTCCAACAACCCCTTTATTTTGAATATCTTAGTTAGAAAGTCAAAAAAAAATGGAGAGAAGGAAATAGAGAGAAAGAAAAATCTTGGCTCCACACGGCCTTTGCAGGTGTCATAACAGTATTTCATCAAAGGTTCGCGTCAAAACATGGCTGACGCGAAATAATTCCCGGTTTTCTCTTTGAATTTGGGGCGTTTCCGCCCGGGACAGAAGCTGAATTTTTGTATGAGATGAAAAAGAACGTGTAAGATGTCTCACTACTCAGGTTTGGTAACAGTGCGAGGTCATTTGAAATATTGATGCGTGTTTGTGTCTGGAGGGGGATGAAAAGGACCGAGCTTGATTTTCGTCGTAAATAAATCGAAAGTAGAATTTTGAGGTGTGGATCTCGGATTCGGTTAACGACAATTAGGGGAAGTGCTAAAACAATGACTGATGCATTTTACACATGTATTTCAGAGTAGAGATTTTTTTGTGTCGTTTACTATTATGTTTGACTGTTTTATATCAACAGGATTGATAAAATTCTTATAAATGTAGAAATAACGAAATCAGTAACACGTAAATTTATTCATAAAAAAATTGATGACAGTAATTTCCACAGTTCTAACATTCATAAGTAGTTCACACGCTATCGTAGATACAGACTAAACGGAAAACAAGAAATATACATGCAACAGAAATATTACGCGGCTGCTTACATCCCTTGCACTGTGTAAATTTTAAGTCCCCGTACAGGCTATACTCGCGGCTTGATATCGGAAATTTCTTCTGAATTGTTCAACCCGCTGCAAATTTGGCAGAAAAACAGTATGAGGTCTGAGGTACATTTACACAAAATTTCATGAGCATTGAGTGAAGGGCTCGGGAGTTAGAATTTTTTTCTACAGTAAATGTCAAACACGAAAATTAAAACTCAAATGCCAAAAAGTTCATAACTCTGTTAAAAATGAACGAATTGGTCTGGTAATTAGTACGGTGATCTAGAATGGTACTAAGTTGAAATTAAAGGTCCGAGATCAAAGATCAAGTAAAATCGGGCCAGAAAAACTAAATGATTTTATGAAGGGGGGGGGGGCGGTGGTCGGTGACTTCTATATTAAACGGAAAATACTAAATTCCCAATATCACTAGAGTTTGAGATACATGCTTGACCTTTATTTTGCTATTTACCAGTTAAACATGATTTGGAAATAGAATGAAAAATCCTTTGATTTTAAACAGACTCTTTTCTTCAATTTCTATATCCTCTTTTTCTTTTACAAATAAATCATAAATGTATTAGACTTCTCGCCCTTGTTTTGTTTCTGATATATGTATAAGAGCTTTGATTGAAACATTTAGATCCCTCTTATCATGTCATTTGAGGGGCTAGCCCCTTTTTCTTGATATCAATGAAAGGTCCCTTAATATTAAACACATTTTGTTCAACAAGTGTTTAGAAATTTGTTATTGTTTTTGAGATATTAGGGAAAGATTGTTTTAGGGGCCGACCCTTTATCTCCTTATAAGGACCATTAAACGAAACGCTGGTGGTTAAATATTATTACGAATATTATTCTGAGTATCTTTTCTTCTATAATGCATTTCAAAATATTTCTCCTTTTTAAGAAATAAATGATCAAAATATTGGACTTCTAGCCCCTTTAAATTCCAAATTATGTAACATATCAGAAAACTTTTAACAAATATAGGATGATAACTGGAAGATAAACATTTTTGCTTCCATAATGCATTACAAAATATTTTTCATTAAAGAGATATAGATAAAAGACTTTAGACCCCTCTTGGCCCCTAATATGAGGGGTCAGCCCCTTTTGCTTGGTGTCAGTTGAAAGATCTTTTATGGATAAATTTTTGATGCTCTACATGTGTTAGCAAAATATTGGTTAGAAGAAAGATATTCGTGATCAAATCTCAAATTTCGTAAAAATTGTCAAAAAAATTTAACATCAACATTTTCAGTTCCAGGCGAGCTTCAAGAATGATGACTTCTGGTCAAATCTAAAACAAGCAAGCAAATCTACCATAACCACTCTATCTTGCATATAAATTTCAAGTCCCTAACTATAACAGTTTTTGAGGAGATGCGTGCACAATATCATGTTCCAAAATACAGGAAAAAGGGAGGTAATTCAGAAGCGGAAGTGAATTTTCAAACAGGAAGTAGGATGCAAAGAGATATTCACCTAAGACATCATCCCTGTAAAAATCATTAAACTCGATTGAGAAATGGCTGAGAAATTAAGGGTGACTACCAAGAAGAAAAATAATTATATAGAAGAATGAGAACGCGTAGAAAAACAGTAAGGTCTTCCGCTGAAGACGGAAGACCTTAATAATAAAGGACTGTTTTTGTCTAAATCTTAAAGGAAGAGTGTTTTTCAACTTGTACTTCAGTCCAACAACCCCTTTATTTTGAATATCTTAGTTAGAAAGTCAAAAAAAAATGGAGAGAAGGAAATAGAGAGAAAGAAAAATCTTGGCTCCACACGGCCTTTGCAGGTGTCATAACAGTATTTCATCAAAGGTTCGCGTCAAAACATGGCTGACGCGAAATAATTCCCGGTTTTCTCTTTGAATTTGGGGCGTTTCCGCCCGGGACAGAAGCTGAATTTTTGTATGAGATGAAAAAGAACGTGTAAGATGTCTCACTACTCAGGTTTGGTAACAGTGCGAGGTCATTTGAAATATTGATGCGTGTTTGTGTCTGGAGGGGGATGAAAAGGACCGAGCTTGATTTTCGTCGTAAATAAATCGAAAGTAGAATTTTGAGGTGTGGATCTCGGATTCGGTTAACGACAATTAGGGGAAGTGCTAAAACAATGACTGATGCATTTTACACATGTATTTCAGAGTAGAGATTTTTTTGTGTCGTTTACTATTATGTTTGACTGTTTTATATCAACAGGATTGATAAAATTCTTATAAATGTAGAAATAACGAAATCAGTAACACGTAAATTTATTCATAAAAAAATTGATGACAGTAATTTCCACAGTTCTAACATTCATAAGTAGTTCACACGCTATCGTAGATACAGACTAAACGGAAAACAAGAAATATACATGCAACAGAAATATTACGCGGCTGCTTACATCCCTTGCACTGTGTAAATTTTAAGTCCCCGTACAGGCTATACTCGCGGCTTGATATCGGAAATTTCTTCTGAATTGTTCAACCCGCTGCAAATTTGGCAGAAAAACAGTATGAGGTCTGAGGTACATTTACACAAAATTTCATGAGCATTGAGTGAAGGGCTCGGGAGTTAGAATTTTTTTCTACAGTAAATGTCAAACACGAAAATTAAAACTCAAATGCCAAAAAGTTCATAACTCTGTTAAAAATGAACGAATTGGTCTGGTAATTAGTACGGTGATCTAGAATGGTACTAAGTTGAAATTAAAGGTCCGAGATCAAAGATCAAGTAAAATCGGGCCAGAAAAACTAAATGATTTTACGAAGGGGGGGGGGGGGCGGTGGTCGGTGACTTCTATATTAAACGGAAAATACTAAATTCCCAATATCACTAGAGTTTGAGATACATGCTTGACCTTTATTTTGCTATTTACCAGTTAAACATGATTTGGAAATAGAATGAAAAATCCTTTGATTTTAAACAGACTCTTTTCTTCAATTTCTATATCCTCTTTTTCTTTTACAAATAAATCATAAATGTATTAGACTTCTCGCCCTTGTTTTGTTTCTGATATATGTATAAGAGCTTTGATTGAAACATTTAGATCCCTCTTATCATGTCATTTGAGGGGCTAGCCCCTTTTTCTTGATATCAATGAAAGGTCCCTTAATATTAAACACATTTTGTTCAACAAGTGTTTAGAAATTTGTTATTGTTTTTGAGATATTAGGGAAAGATTGTTTTAGGGGCCGACCCTTTATCTCCTTATAAGGACCATTAAACGAAACGCTGGTGGTTAAATATTATTACGAATATTATTCTGAGTATCTTTTCTTCTATAATGCATTTCAAAATATTTCTCCTTTTTAAGAAATAAATGATCAAAATATTGGACTTCTAGCCCCTTTAAATTCCAAATTATGTAACATATCAGAAAACTTTTAACAAATATAGGATGATAACTGGAAGATAAACATTTTTGCTTCCATAATGCATTACAAAATATTTTTCATTAAAGAGATATAGATAAAAGACTTTAGACCCCTCTTGGCCCCTAATATGAGGGGTCAGCCCCTTTTGCTTGGTGTCAGTTGAAAGATCTTTTATGGATAAATTTTTGATGCTCTACATGTGTTAGCAAAATATTGGTTAGAAGAAAGATATTCGTGATCAAATCTCAAATTTCGTAAAAATTGTCAAAAAAATTTAACATCAACATTTTCAGTTCCAGGCGAGCTTCAAGAATGATGACTTCTGGTCAAATCTAAAACAAGCAAGCAAATCTACCATAACCACTCTATCTTGCATATAAATTTCAAGTCCCTAACTATAACAGTTTTTGAGGAGATGCGTGCACAATATCATGTTCCAAAATACAGGAAAAAGGGAGGTAATTCAGAAGCGGAAGTGAATTTTCAAACAGGAAGTAGGATGCAAAGAGATATTCACCTAAGACATCATCCCTGTAAAAATCATTAAAATCGATTGAGAAATGGCTGAGAAATTAAGGGTGACTACCAAGAAGAAAAATAATTATATAGAAGAATGAGAACGCGTAGAAAAACAGTAAGGTCTTCCGCTGAAGACGGAAGACCTTAATAATAAAGGACTGTTTTTGTCTAAATCTTAAAGGAAGAGTGTTTTTCAACTTGTACTTCAGTCCAACAACCCCTTTATTTTGAATATCTTAGTTAGAAAGTCAAAAAAAAAATGGAGAGAAGGAAATAGAGAGAAAGAAAAATCTTGGCTCCACACGGCCTTTGCAGGTGTCATAACAGTATTTCATCAAAGGTTCGCGTCAAAACATGGCTGACGCGAAATAATTCCCGGTTTTCTCTTTGAATTTGGGGCGTTTCCGCCCGGGACAGAAGCTGAATTTTTGTATGAGATGAAAAAGAACGTGTAAGATGTCTCACTACTCAGGTTTGGTAACAGTGCGAGGTCATTTGAAATATTGATGCGTGTTTGTGTCTGGAGGGGGATGAAAAGGACCGAGCTTGATTTTCGTCGTAAATAAATCGAAAGTAGAATTTTGAGGTGTGGATCTCGGATTCGGTTAACGACAATTAGGGGAAGTGCTAAAACAATGACTGATGCATTTTACACATGTATTTCAGAGTAGAGATTTTTTTGTGTCGTTTACTATTATGTTTGACTGTTTTATATCAACAGGATTGATAAAATTCTTATAAATGTAGAAATAACGAAATCAGTAACACGTAAATTTATTCATAAAAAAATTGATGACAGTAATTTCCACAGTTCTAACATTCATAAGTAGTTCACACGCTATCGTAGATACAGACTAAACGGAAAACAAGAAATATACATGCAACAGAAATATTACGCGGCTGCTTACATCCCTTGCACTGTGTAAATTTTAAGTCCCCGTACAGGCTATACTCGCGGCTTGATATCGGAAATTTCTTCTGAATTGTTCAACCCGCTGCAAATTTGGCAGAAAAACAGTATGAGGTCTGAGGTACATTTACACAAAATTTCATGAGCATTGAGTGAAGGGCTCGGGAGTTAGAATTTTTTTCTACAGTAAATGTCAAACACGAAAATTAAAACTCAAATGCCAAAAAGTTCATAACTCTGTTAAAAATGAACGAATTGGTCTGGTAATTAGTACGGTGATCTAGAATGGTACTAAGTTGAAATTAAAGGTCCGAGATCAAAGATCAAGTAAAATCGGGCCAGAAAAACTAAATGATTTTACGAAGGGGGGGGGGGGGGGCGGTGGTCGGTGACTTCTATATTAAACGGAAAATACTAAATTCCCAATATCACTAGAGTTTGAGATACATGCTTGACCTTTATTTTGCTATTTACCAGTTAAACATGATTTGGAAATAGAATGAAAAATCCTTTGATTTTAAACAGACTCTTTTCTTCAATTTCTATATCCTCTTTTTCTTTTACAAATAAATCATAAATGTATTAGACTTCTCGCCCTTGTTTTGTTTCTGATATATGTATAAGAGCTTTGATTGAAACATTTAGATCCCTCTTATCATGTCATTTGAGGGGCTAGCCCCTTTTTCTTGATATCAATGAAAGGTCCCTTAATATTAAACACATTTTGTTCAACAAGTGTTTAGAAATTTGTTATTGTTTTTGAGATATTAGGGAAAGATTGTTTTAGGGGCCGACCCTTTATCTCCTTATAAGGACCATTAAACGAAACGTTGGTGGTTAAATATTATTACGAATATTATTCTGAGTATCTTTTCTTCTTTAATGCATTTCAAAATATTTCTCCTTTTTAAGAAATAAATGATCAAAATATTGGACTTCTAGCCCCTTTAAATTCCAAATTATGTAACATATCAGAAAACTTTAAACAAATATAGGATGATAACTGGAAGATAAACATTTTTGCTTCCATAATGCATTACAAAATATTTTTCATTAAAGAGATATAGATAAAAGACTTTAAACCCCTCTTGGCCCCTAATATGAGGGGTCAGCCCCTTTTGCTTGGTGTCAGTTGAAAGATCTTTTATGGATAAATTTTTGATGCTCTACATGTGTTAGCAAAATATTGGTTAGAAGAAAGATATTCGTGATCAAATCTCAAATTTCGTAAAAATTGTCAAAAAAATTTAACATCAACATTTTCAGTTCCAGGCGAGCTTCAAGAATGATGACTTCTGGTCAAATCTAAAACAAGCAAGCAAATCTACCATAACCACTCTATCTTGCATATAAATTTCAAGTCCCTAACTATAACAGTTTTTGAGGAGATGCGTGCACAATATCATGTTCCAAAATACAGGAAAACGGGAGGTAATTCAGAAGCGGAAGTGAATTTTCAAACAGGAAGTAGGATGCAAAGAGATATTCACCTAAGACATCATCCCTGTAAAAATCATTAAAATCGATTGAGAAATGGCTGAGAAATTAAGGGTGACTACCAAGAAGAAAAATAATTATATAGAAGAATGAGAACGCGTAGAAAAACAGTAAGGTCTTCCGCTGAAGACGGAAGACCTTAATAATAAAGGACTGTTTTTGTCTAAATCTTAAAGGAAGAGTGTTTTTCAACTTGTACTTCAGTCCAACAACCCCTTTATTTTGAATATCTTAGTTAGAAAGTCAAAAAAAAATGGAGAGAAGGAAATAGAGAGAAAGAAAAATCTTGGCTCCACACGGCCTTTGCAGGTGTCATAACAGTATTTCATCAAAGGTTCGCGTCAAAACATGGCTGACGCGAAATAATTCCCGGTTTTCTCTTTGAATTTGGGGCGTTTCCGCCCGGGACAGAAGCTGAATTTTTGTATGAGATGAAAAAGAACGTGTAAGATGTCTCACTACTCAGGTTTGGTAACAGTGCGAGGTCATTTGAAATATTGATGCGTGTTTGTGTCTGGAGGGGGATGAAAAGGACCGAGCTTGATTTTCGTCGTAAATAAATCGAAAGTAGAATTTTGAGGTGTGGATCTCGGATTCGGTTAACGACAATTAGGGGAAGTGCTAAAACAATGACTGATGCATTTTACACATGTATTTCAGAGTAGAGATTTTTTTGTGTCGTTTACTATTATGTTTGACTGTTTTATATCAACAGGATTGATAAAATTCTTATAAATGTAGAAATAACGAAATCAGTAACACGTAAATTTATTCATAAAAAAATTGATGACAGTAATTTCCACAGTTCTAACATTCATAAGTAGTTCACACGCTATCGTAGATACAGACTAAACGGAAAACAAGAAATATACATGCAACAGAAATATTACGCGGCTGCTTACATCCCTTGCACTGTGTAAATTTTAAGTCCCCGTACAGGCTATACTCGCGGCTTGATATCGGAAATTTCTTCTGAATTGTTCAACCCGCTGCAAATTTGGCAGAAAAACAGTATGAGGTCTGAGGTACATTTACACAAAATTTCATGAGCATTGAGTGAAGGGCTCGGGAGTTAGAATTTTTTTCTACAGTAAATGTCAAACACGAAAATTAAAACTCAAATGCCAAAAAGTTCATAACTCTGTTAAAAATGAACGAATTGGTCTGGTAATTAGTACGGTGATCTAGAATGGTACTAAGTTGAAATTAAAGGTCCGAGATCAAAGATCAAGTAAAATCGGGCCAGAAAAACTAAATGATTTTATGAAGGGGGGGGGCGGTGGTCGGTGACTTCTATATTAAACGGAAAATACTAAATTCCCAATATCACTAGAGTTTGAGATACATGCTTGACCTTTATTTTGCTATTTACCAGTTAAACATGATTTGGAAATAGAATGAAAAATCCTTTGATTTTAAACAGACTCTTTTCTTCAATTTCTATATCCTCTTTTTCTTTTACAAATAAATCATAAATGTATTAGACTTCTCGCCCTTGTTTTGTTTCTGATATATGTATAAGAGCTTTGATTGAAACATTTAGATCCCTCTTATCATGTCATTTGAGGGGCTAGCCCCTTTTTCTTGATATCAATGAAAGGTCCCTTAATATTAAACACATTTTGTTCAACAAGTGTTTAGAAATTTGTTATTGTTTTTGAGATATTAGGGAAAGATTGTTTTAGGGGCCGACCCTTTATCTCCTTATAAGGACCATTAAACGAAACGCTGGTGGTTAAATATTATTACGAATATTATTCTGAGTATCTTTTCTTCTATAATGCATTTCAAAATATTTCTCCTTTTTAAGAAATAAATGATCAAAATATTGGACTTCTAGCCCCTTTAAATTCCAAATTATGTAACATATCAGAAAACTTTTTAAAATATAGGATGATAACTGGAAGATAAACATTTTTGCTTCCATAATGCATTACAAAATATTTTTCATTAAAGAGATATAGATAAAAGACTTTAGACCCCTCTTGGCCCCTAATATGAGGGGTCAGCCCCTTTTGCTTGGTGTCAGTTGAAAGATCTTTTATGGATAAATTTTTGATGCTCTACATGTGTTAGCAAAATATTGGTTAGAAGAAAGATATTCGTGATCAAATCTCAAATTTCGTAAAAATTGTCAAAAAAATTTAACATCAACATTTTCAGTTCCAGGCGAGCTTCAAGAATGATGACTTCTGGTCAAATCTAAAACAAGCAAGCAAATCTACCATAACCACTCTATCTTGCATATAAATTTCAAGTCCCTAACTATAACAGTTTTTGAGGAGATGCGTGCACAATATCATGTTCCAAAATACAGGAAAAAGGGAGGTAATTCAGAAGCGGAAGTGAATTTTCAAACAGGAAGTAGGATGCAAAGAGATATTCACCTAAGACATCATCCCTGTAAAAATCATTAAAATCGATTGAGAAATGGCTGAGAAATTAAGGGTGACTACCAAGAAGAAAAATAATTATATAGAAGAATGAGAACGCGTAGAAAAACAGTAAGGTCTTCCGCTGAAGACGGAAGACCTTAATAATAAAGGACTGTTTTTGTCTAAATCTTAAAGGAAGAGTGTTTTTCAACTTGTACTTCAGTCCAACAACCCCTTTATTTTGAATATCTTAGTTAGAAAGTCAAAAAAAAATGGAGAGAAGGAAATAGAGAGAAAGAAAAATCTTGGCTCCACACGGCCTTTGCAGGTGTCATAACAGTATTTCATCAAAGGTTCGCGTCAAAACATGGCTGACGCGAAATAATTCCCGGTTTTCTCTTTGAATTTGGGGCGTTTCCGCCCGGGACAGAAGCTGAATTTTTGTATGAGATGAAAAAGAACGTGTAAGATGTCTCACTACTCAGGTTTGGTAACAGTGCGAGGTCATTTGAAATATTGATGCGTGTTTGTGTCTGGAGGGGGATGAAAAGGACCGAGCTTGATTTTCGTCGTAAATAAATCGAAAGTAGAATTTTGAGGTGTGGATCTCGGATTCGGTTAACGACAATTAGGGGAAGTGCTAAAACAATGACTGATGCATTTTACACATGTATTTCAGAGTAGAGATTTTTTTGTGTCGTTTACTATTATGTTTGACTGTTTTATATCAACAGGATTGATAAAATTCTTATAAATGTAGAAATAACGAAATCAGTAACACGTAAATTTATTCATAAAAAAATTGATGACAGTAATTTCCACAGTTCTAACATTCATAAGTAGTTCACACGCTATCGTAGATACAGACTAAACGGAAAACAAGAAATATACATGCAACAGAAATATTACGCGGCTGCTTACATCCCTTGCACTGTGTAAATTTTAAGTCCCCGTACAGGCTATACTCGCGGCTTGATATCGGAAATTTCTTCTGAATTGTTCAACCCGCTGCAAATTTGGCAGAAAAACAGTATGAGGTCTGAGGTACATTTACACAAAATTTCATGAGCATTGAGTGAAGGGCTCGGGAGTTAGAATTTTTTTCTACAGTAAATGTCAAACACGAAAATTAAAACTCAAATGCCAAAAAGTTCATAACTCTGTTAAAAATGAACGAATTGGTCTGGTAATTAGTACGGTGATCTAGAATGGTACGAAGTTGAAATTAAAGGTCCGAGATCAAAGATCAAGTAAAATCGGGCCAGAAAAACTAAATGATTTTACGAAGGGGGGGGGGGGGCGGTGGTCGGTGACTTCTATATTAAACGGAAAATACTAAATTCCCAATATCACTAGAGTTTGAGATACATGCTTGACCTTTATTTTGCTATTTACCAGTTAAACATGATTTGGAAATAGAATGAAAAATCCTTTGATTTTAAACAGACTCTTTTCTTCAATTTCTATATCCTCTTTTTCTTTTACAAATAAATCATAAATGTATTAGACTTCTCGCCCTTGTTTTGTTTCTGATATATGTATAAGAGCTTTGATTGAAACATTTAGATCCCTCTTATCATGTCATTTGAGGGGCTAGCCCCTTTTTTCTTGATATCAATGAAAGGTCCCTTAATATTAAACACATTTTGTTCAACAAGTGTTTAGAAATTTGTTATTGTTTTTGAGATATTAGGGAAAGATTGTTTTAGGGGCCGACCCTTTATCTCCTTATAAGGACCATTAAACGAAACGTTGGTGGTTAAATATTATTACGAATATTATTCTGAGTATCTTTTCTTCTTTAATGCATTTCAAAATATTTCTCCTTTTTAAGAAATAAATGATCAAAATATTGGACTTCTAGCCCCTTTAAATTCCAAATTATGTAACATATCAGAAAACTTTTAACAAATATAGGATGATAACTGGAAGATAAACATTTTTGTTTCCATAATGCATTACAAAATATTTTTCATTAAAGAGATATAGATAAAAGACTTTAGACCCCTCTTGGCCCCTAATATGAGGGGTCAGCCCCTTTTGCTTGGTGTCAGTTGAAAGATCTTTTATGGATAAATTTTTGATGCTCTACATGTGTTAGCAAAATATTGGTTAGAAGAAAGATATTCGTGATCAAATCTCAAATTTCGTAAAAATTGTCAAAAAAATTTAACATCAACATTTTCAGTTCCAGGCGAGCTTCAAGAATGATGACTTCTGGTCAAATCTAAAACAAGCAAGCAAATCTACCATAACCACTCTATCTTGCATATAAATTTCAAGTCCCTAACTATAACAGTTTTTGAGGAGATGCGTGCACAATATCATGTTCCAAAATACAGGAAAAAGGGAGGTAATTCAGAAGCGGAAGTGAATTTTCAAACAGGAAGTAGGATGCAAAGAGATATTCACCTAAGACATCATCCCTGTAAAAATCATTAAAATCGATTGAGAAATGGCTGAGAAATTAAGGGTGACTACCAAGAAGAAAAATAATTATATAGAAGAATGAGAACGCGTAGAAAAACAGTAAGGTCTTCCGCTGAAGACGGAAGACCTTAATAATAAAGGACTGTTTTTGTCTAAATCTTAAAGGAAGAGTGTTTTTCAACTTGTACTTCAGTCCAACAACCCCTTTATTTTGAATATCTTAGTTAGAAAGTCAAAAAAAAAAATGGAGAGAAGGAAATAGAGAGAAAGAAAAATCTTGGCTCCACACGGCCTTTGCAGGTGTCATAACAGTATTTCATCAAAGGTTCGCGTCAAAACATGGCTGACGCGAAATAATTCCCGGTTTTCTCTTTGAATTTGGGGCGTTTCCGCCCGGGACAGAAGCTGAATTTTTGTATGAGATGAAAAAGAACGTGTAAGATGTCTCACTACTCAGGTTTGGTAACAGTGCGAGGTCATTTGAAATATTGATGCGTGTTTGTGTCTGGAGGGGGATGAAAAGGACCGAGCTTGATTTTCGTCGTAAATAAATCGAAAGTAGAATTTTGAGGTGTGGATCTCGGATTCGGTTAACGACAATTAGGGGAAGTGCTAAAACAATGACTGATGCATTTTACACATGTATTTCAGAGTAGAGATTTTTTTGTGTCGTTTATAATTATGTTTGACTGTTTTATATCAACAGGATTGATAAAATTCTTATAAATGTAGAAATAACGAAATCAGTAACACGTAAATTTATTCATAAAAAAATTGATGACAGTAATTTCCACAGTTCTAACATTCATAAGTAGTTCACACGCTATCGTAGATACAGACTAAACGGAAAACAAGAAATATACATGCAACAGAAATATTACGCGGCTGCTTACATCCCTTGCACTGTGTAAATTTTAAGTCCCCGTACAGGCTATACTCGCGGCTTGATATCGGAAATTTCTTCTGAATTGTTCAACCCGCTGCAAATTTGGCAGAAAAACAGTATGAGGTCTGAGGTACATTTACACAAAATTTCATGAGCATTGAGTGAAGGGCTCGGGAGTTAGAATTTTTTTCTTCAGTACATGTCAAACACGAAAATTAAAACTCAAATGCCAAAAAGTTCATAACTCTGTTAAAAATGAACGAATTGGTCTGGTAATTAGTACGGTGATCTAGAATGGTACTAAGTTGAAATTAAAGGTCCGAGATCAAAGATCAAGTAAAATCGGGCCAGAAAAACTAAATGATTTTACGAAGGGGGGGCGGTGGTCGGTGACTTCTATATTAAACGGAAAATACTAAATTCCCAATATCACTAGAGTTTGAGATACATGCTTGACCTTTATTTTGCTATTTACCAGTTAAACATGATTTGGAAATAGAATGAAAAATCCTTTGATTTTAAACAGACTCTTTTCTTCAATTTCTATATCCTCTTTTTCTTTTACAAATAAATTTTAAATGTATTAGACTTCTCGCCCTTGTTTTGTTTCTGATATATGTATAAGAGCTTTGATTGAAACATTTAGATCCCTCTTATCATGTCATTTGAGGGGCTAGCCCCTTTTTCTTGATATCAATGAAAGGTCCCTTAATATTAAACACATTTTGTTCAACAAGTGTTTAGAAATTTGTTATTGTTTTTGAGATATTAGGGAAAGATTGTTTTAGGGGCCGACCCTTTATCTCCTTATAAGGACCATTAAACGAAACGTTGGTGGTTAAATATTATTACGAATATTATTCTGAGTATCTTTTCTTCTTTAATGCATTTCAAAATATTTCTCCTTTTTAAGAAATAAATGATCAAAATATTGGACTTCTAGCCCCTTTAAATTCCAAATTATGTAACATATCAGAAAACTTTTAACAAATATAGGATGATAACTGGAAGATAAACATTTTTGCTTCCATAATGCATTACACAATATTTTTCATTAAAGAGATATAGATAAAAGACTTTAGACCCCTCTTGGCCCCTAATATGAGGGGTCAGCCCCTTTTGCTTGGTGTCAGTTGAAAGATCTTTTATGGATAAATTTTTGATGCTCTACATGTGTTAGCAAAATATTGGTTAGAAGAAAGATATTCGTGATCAAATCTCAAATTTCGTAAAAATTGTCAAAAAAATTTAACATCAACATTTTCAGTTCCAGGCGAGCTTCAAGAATGATGACTTCTGGTCAAATCTAAAACAAGCAAGCAAATCTACCATAACCACTCTATCTTGCATATAAATTTCAAGTCCCTAACTATAACAGTTTTTGAGGAGATGCGTGCACAATATCATGTTCCAAAATACATGAAAAAGGGAGGTAATTCAGAAGCGGAAGTGAATTTTCAAACAGGAAGTAGGATGCAAAGAGATATTCACCTAAGACATCATCCCTGTAAAAATCATTAAAATCGATTGAGAAATGGCTGAGAAATTAAGGGTGACTACCAAGAAGAAAAATAATTATATAGAAGAATGAGAACGCGTAGAAAAACAGTAAGGTCTTCCGCTGAAGACGGAAGACCTTAATAATAAAGGACTGTTTTTGTCTAAATCTTAAAGGAAGAGTGTTTTTCAACTTGTACTTCAGTCCAACAACCCCTTTATTTTGAATATCTTAGTTAGAAAGTCAAAAAAAAATGGAGAGAAGGAAATAGAGAGAAAGAAAAATCTTGGCTCCACACGGCCTTTGCAGGTGTCATAACAGTATTTCATCAAAGGTTCGCGTCAAAACATGGCTGACGCGAAATAATTCCCGGTTTTCTCTTTGAATTTGGGGCGTTTCCGCCCGGGACAGAAGCTGAATTTTTGTATGAGATGAAAAAGAACGTGTAAGATGTCTCACTACTCAGGTTTGGTAACAGTGCGAGGTCATTTGAAATATTGATGCGTGTTTGTGTCTGGAGGGGGATGAAAAGGACCGAGCTTGATTTTCGTCGTAAATAAATCGAAAGTAGAATTTTGAGGTGTGGATCTCGGATTCGGTTAACGACAATTAGGGGAAGTGCTAAAACAATGACTGATGCATTTTACACATGTATTTCAGAGTAGAGATTTTTTTGTGTCGTTTACTATTATGTTTGACTGTTTTATATCAACAGGATTGATAAAATTCTTATAAATGTAGAAATAACGAAATCAGTAACACGTAAATTTATTCATAAAAAAATTGATGACAGTAATTTCCACAGTTCTAACATTCATAAGTAGTTCACACGCTATCGTAGATACAGACTAAACGGAAAACAAGAAATATACATGCAACAGAAATATTACGCGGCTGCTTACATCCCTTGCACTGTGTAAATTTTAAGTCCCCGTACAGGCTATACTCGCGGCTTGATATCGGAAATTTCTTCTGAATTGTTCAACCCGCTGCAAATTTGGCAGAAAAACAGTATGAGGTCTGAGGTACATTTACACAAAATTTCATGAGCATTGAGTGAAGGGCTCGGGAGTTAGAATTTTTTTCTTCAGTACATGTCAAACACGAAAATTAAAACTCAAATGCCAAAAAGTTCATAACTCTGTTAAAAATGAACGAATTGGTCTGGTAATTAGTACGGTGATCTAGAATGGTACTAAGTTGAAATTAAAGGTCCGAGATCAAAGATCAAGTAAAATCGGGCCAGAAAAACTAAATGATTTTACGAAGGGGGGGGCGGTGGTCGGTGACTTCTATATTAAACGGAAAATACTAAATTCCCAATATCACTAGAGTTTGAGATACATGCTTGACCTTTATTTTGCTATTTACCAGTTAAACATGATTTGGAAATAGAATGAAAAATCCTTTGATTTTAAACAGACTCTTTTCTTCAATTTCTATATCCTCTTTTTCTTTTACAAATAAATTTTAAATGTATTAGACTTCTCGCCCTTGTTTTGTTTCTGATATATGTATAAGAGCTTTGATTGAAACATTTAGATCCCTCTTATCATGTCATTTGAGGGGCTAGCCCCTTTTTCTTGATATCAATGAAAGGTCCCTTAATATTAAACACATTTTGTTCAACAAGTGTTTAGAAATTTGTTATTGTTTTTGAGATATTAGGGAAAGATTGTTTTAGGGGCCGACCCTTTATCTCCTTATAAGGACCATTAAACGAAACGTTGGTGGTTAAATATTATTACGAATATTATTCTGAGTATCTTTTCTTCTTTAATGCATTTCAAAATATTTCTCCTTTTTAAGAAATAAATGATCAAAATATTGGACTTCTAGCCCCTTTAAATTCCAAATTATGTAACATATCAGAAAACTTTTAACAAATATAGGATGATAACTGGAAGATAAACATTTTTGCTTCCATAATGCATTACACAATATTTTTCATTAAAGAGATATAGATAAAAGACTTTAGACCCCTCTTGGCCCCTAATATGAGGGGTCAGCCCCTTTTGCTTGGTGTCAGTTGAAAGATCTTTTATGGATAAATTTTTGATGCTCTACATGTGTTAGCAAAATATTGGTTAGAAGAAAGATATTCGTGATCAAATCTCAAATTTCGTAAAAATTGTCAAAAAAATTTAACATCAACATTTTCAGTTCCAGGCGAGCTTCAAGAATGATGACTTCTGGTCAAATCTAAAACAAGCAAGCAAATCTACCATAACCACTCTATCTTGCATATAAATTTCAAGTCCCTAACTATAACAGTTTTTGAGGAGATGCGTGCACAATATCATGTTCCAAAATACAGGAAAAAGGGAGGTAATTCAGAAGCGGAAGTGAATTTTCAAACAGGAAGTAGGATGCAAAGAGATATTCACCTAAGACATCATCCCTGTAAAAATCATTAAAATCGATTGAGAAATGGCTGAGAAATTAAGGGTGACTACCAAGAAGAAAAATAATTATATAGAAGAATGAGAACGCGTAGAAAAACAGTAAGGTCTTCCGCTGAAGACGGAAGACCTTAATAATAAAGGACTGTTTTTGTCTAAATCTTAAAGGAAGAGTGTTTTTCAACTTGTACTTCAGTCCAACAACCCCTTTATTTTGAATATCTTAGTTAGAAAGTCAAAAAAAAATGGAGAGAAGGAAATAGAGAGAAAGAAAAATCTTGGCTCCACACGGCCTTTGCAGGTGTCATAACTGTATTTCATCAAAGGTTCGCGTCAAAACATGGCTGACGCGAAATAATTCCCGGTTTTCTCTTTGAATTTGGGGCGTTTCCGCCCGGGACAGAAGCTGAATTTTTGTATGAGATGAAAAAGAACGTGTAAGATGTCTCACTACTCAGGTTTGGTAACAGTGCGAGGTCATTTGAAATATTGATGCGTGTTTGTGTCTGGAGGGGGATGAAAAGGACCGAGCTTGATTTTCGTCGTAAATAAATCGAAAGTAGAATTTTGAGGTGTGGATCTCGGATTCGGTTAACGACAATTAGGGGAAGTGCTAAAACAATGACTGATGCATTTTACACATGTATTTCAGAGTAGAGATTTTTTTGTGTCGTTTACTATTATGTTTGACTGTTTTATATCAACAGGATTGATAAAATTCTTATAAATGTAGAAATAACGAAATCAGTAACACGTAAATTTATTCATAAAAAAATTGATGACAGTAATTTCCACAGTTCTAACATTCATAAGTAGTTCACACGCTATCGTAGATACAGACTAAACGGAAAACAAGAAATATACATGCAACAGAAATATTACGCGGCTGCTTACATCCCTTGCACTGTGTAAATTTTAAGTCCCCGTACAGGCTATACTCGCGGCTTGATATCGGAAATTTCTTCTGAATTGTTCAACCCGCTGCAAATTTGGCAGAAAAACAGTATGAGGTCTGAGGTACATTTACACAAAATTTCATGAGCATTGAGTGAAGGGCTCGGGAGTTAGAATTTTTTTCTACAGTAAATGTCAAACACGAAAATTAAAACTCAAATGCCAAAAAGTTCATAACTCTGTTAAAAATGAACGAATTGGTCTGGTAATTAGTACGGTGATCTAGAATGGTACGAAGTTGAAATTAAAGGTCCGAGATCAAAGATCAAGTAAAATCGGGCCAGAAAAACTAAATGATTTTACGAAGGGGGGGGGGGGCGGTGGTCGGTGACTTCTATATTAAACGGAAAATACTAAATTCCCAATATCACTAGAGTTTGAGATACATGCTTGACCTTTATTTTGCTATTTACCAGTTAAACATGATTTGGAAATAGAATGAAAAATCCTTTGATTTTAAACAGACTCTTTTCTTCAATTTCTATATCCTCTTTTTCTTTTACAAATAAATTTTAAATGTATTAGACTTCTCGCCCTTGTTTTGTTTCTGATATATGTATAAGAGCTTTGATTGAAACATTTAGATCCCTCTTATCATGTCATTTGAGGGGCTAGCCCCTTTTTCTTGATATCAATGAAAGGTCCCTTAATATTAAACACATTTTGTTCAACAAGTGTTTAGAAATTTGTTATTGTTTTTGAGATATTAGGGAAAGATTGTTTTAGGGGCCGACCCTTTATCTCCTTATAAGGACCATTAAACGAAACGTTGGTGGTTAAATATTATTACGAATATTATTCTGAGTATCTTTTCTTCTTTAATGCATTTCAAAATATTTCTCCTTTTTAAGAAATAAATGATCAAAATATTGGACTTCTAGCCCCTTTAAATTCCAAATTATGTAACATATCAGAAAACTTTTAACAAATATAGGATGATAACTGGAAGATAAACATTTTTGCTTCCATAATGCATTACAAAATATTTTTCATTAAAGAGATATAGATAAAAGATTTTAGACCCCTCTTGGCCCCTAATATGAGGGGTCAGCCCCTTTTGCTTGGTGTCAGTTGAAAGATCTTTTATGGATAAATTTTTGATGCTCTACATGTGTTAGCAAAATATTGGTTAGAAGAAAGATATTCGTGATCAAATCTCAAATTTCGTAAAAATTGTCAAAAAAATTTAACATCAACATTTTCAGTTCCAGGCGAGCTTCAAGAATGATGACTTCTGGTCAAATCTAAAACAAGCAAGCAAATCTACCATAACCACTCTATCTTGCATATAAATTTCAAGTCCCTAACTATAACAGTTTTTGAGGAGATGCGTGCACAATATCATGTTCCAAAATACAGGAAAAAGGGAGGTAATTCAGAAGCGGAAGTGAATTTTCAAACAGGAAGTAGGATGCAAAGAGATATTCACCTAAGACATCATCCCTGTAAAAATCATTAAAATCGATTGAGAAATGGCTGAGAAATTAAGGGTGACTACCAAGAAGAAAAATAATTATATAGAAGAATGAGAACGCGTAGAAAAACAGTAAGGTCTTCCGCTGAAGACGGAAGACCTTAATAATAAAGGACTGTTTTTGTCTAAATCTTAAAGGAAGAGTGTTTTTCAACTTGTACTTCAGTCCAACAACCCCTTTATTTTGAATATCTTAGTTAGAAAGTCAAAAAAAAAAATGGAGAGAAGGAAATAGAGAGAAAGAAAAATCTTGGCTCCACACGGCCTTTGCAGGTGTCATAACAGTATTTCATCAAAGGTTCGCGTCAAAACATGGCTGACGCGAAATAATTCCCGGTTTTCTCTTTGAATTTGGGGCGTTTCCGCCCGGGACAGAAGCTGAATTTTTGTATGAGATGAAAAAGAACGTGTAAGATGTCTCACTACTCAGGTTTGGTAACAGTGCGAGGTCATTTGAAATATTGATGCGTGTTTGTGTCTGGAGGGGGATGAAAAGGACCGAGCTTGATTTTCGTCGTAAATAAATCGAAAGTAGAATTTTGAGGTGTGGATCTCGGATTCGGTTAACGACAATTAGGGGAAGTGCTAAAACAATGACTGATGCATTTTACACATGTATTTCAGAGTAGAGATTTTTTTGTGTCGTTTATAATTATGTTTGACTGTTTTATATCAACAGGATTGATAAAATTCTTATAAATGTAGAAATAACGAAATCAGTAACACGTAAATTTATTCATAAAAAAATTGATGACAGTAATTTCCACAGTTCTAACATTCATAAGTAGTTCACACGCTATCGTAGATACAGACTAAACGGAAAACAAGAAATATACATGCAACAGAAATATTACGCGGCTGCTTACATCCCTTGCACTGTGTAAATTTTAAGTCCCCGTACAGGCTATACTCGCGGCTTGATATCGGAAATTTCTTCTGAATTGTTCAACCCGCTGCAAATTTGGCAGAAAAACAGTATGAGGTCTGAGGTACATTTACACAAAATTTCATGAGCATTGAGTGAAGGGCTCGGGAGTTAGAATTTTTTTCTTCAGTACATGTCAAACACGAAAATTAAAACTCAAATGCCAAAAAGTTCATAACTCTGTTAAAAATGAACGAATTGGTCTGGTAATTAGTACGGTGATCTAGAATGGTACTAAGTTGAAATTAAAGGTCCGAGATCAAAGATCAAGTAAAATCGGGCCAGAAAAACTAAATGATTTTACGAAGGGGGGGCGGTGGTCGGTGACTTCTATATTAAACGGAAAATACTAAATTCCCAATATCACTAGAGTTTGAGATACATGCTTGACCTTTATTTTGCTATTTACCAGTTAAACATGATTTGGAAATAGAATGAAAAATCCTTTGATTTTAAACAGACTCTTTTCTTCAATTTCTATATCCTCTTTTTCTTTTACAAATAAATTTTAAATGTATTAGACTTCTCGCCCTTGTTTTGTTTCTGATATATGTATAAGAGCTTTGATTGAAACATTTAGATCCCTCTTATCATGTCATTTGAGGGGCTAGCCCCTTTTTCTTGATATCAATGAAAGGTCCCTTAATATTAAACACATTTTGTTCAACAAGTGTTTAGAAATTTGTTATTGTTTTTGAGATATTAGGGAAAGATTGTTTTAGGGGCCGACCCTTTATCTCCTTATAAGGACCATTAAACGAAACGTTGGTGGTTAAATATTATTACGAATATTATTCTGAGTATCTTTTCTTCTTTAATGCATTTCAAAATATTTCTCCTTTTTAAGAAATAAATGATCAAAATATTGGACTTCTAGCCCCTTTAAATTCCAAATTATGTAACATATCAGAAAACTTTTAACAAATATAGGATGATAACTGGAAGATAAACATTTTTGCTTCCATAATGCATTACACAATATTTTTCATTAAAGAGATATAGATAAAAGACTTTAGACCCCTCTTGGCCCCTAATATGAGGGGTCAGCCCCTTTTGCTTGGTGTCAGTTGAAAGATCTTTTATGGATAAATTTTTGATGCTCTACATGTGTTAGCAAAATATTGGTTAGAAGAAAGATATTCGTGATCAAATCTCAAATTTCGTAAAAATTGTCAAAAAAATTTAACATCAACATTTTCAGTTCCAGGCGAGCTTCAAGAATGATGACTTCTGGTCAAATCTAAAACAAGCAAGCAAATCTACCATAACCACTCTATCTTGCATATAAATTTCAAGTCCCTAACTATAACAGTTTTTGAGGAGATGCGTGCACAATATCATGTTCCAAAATACATGAAAAAGGGAGGTAATTCAGAAGCGGAAGTGAATTTTCAAACAGGAAGTAGGATGCAAAGAGATATTCACCTAAGACATCATCCCTGTAAAAATCATTAAAATCGATTGAGAAATGGCTGAGAAATTAAGGGTGACTACCAAGAAGAAAAATAATTATATAGAAGAATGAGAACGCGTAGAAAAACAGTAAGGTCTTCCGCTGAAGACGGAAGACCTTAATAATAAAGGACTGTTTTTGTCTAAATCTTAAAGGAAGAGTGTTTTTCAACTTGTACTTCAGTCCAACAACCCCTTTATTTTGAATATCTTAGTTAGAAAGTCAAAAAAAAATGGAGAGAAGGAAATAGAGAGAAAGAAAAATCTTGGCTCCACACGGCCTTTGCAGGTGTCATAACAGTATTTCATCAAAGGTTCGCGTCAAAACATGGCTGACGCGAAATAATTCCCGGTTTTCTCTTTGAATTTGGGGCGTTTCCGCCCGGGACAGAAGCTGAATTTTTGTATGAGATGAAAAAGAACGTGTAAGATGTCTCACTACTCAGGTTTGGTAACAGTGCGAGGTCATTTGAAATATTGATGCGTGTTTGTGTCTGGAGGGGGATGAAAAGGACCGAGCTTGATTTTCGTCGTAAATAAATCGAAAGTAGAATTTTGAGGTGTGGATCTCGGATTCGGTTAACGACAATTAGGGGAAGTGCTAAAACAATGACTGATGCATTTTACACATGTATTTCAGAGTAGAGATTTTTTTGTGTCGTTTACTATTATGTTTGACTGTTTTATATCAACAGGATTGATAAAATTCTTATAAATGTAGAAATAACGAAATCAGTAACACGTAAATTTATTCATAAAAAAATTGATGACAGTAATTTCCACAGTTCTAACATTCATAAGTAGTTCACACGCTATCGTAGATACAGACTAAACGGAAAACAAGAAATATACATGCAACAGAAATATTACGCGGCTGCTTACATCCCTTGCACTGTGTAAATTTTAAGTCCCCGTACAGGCTATACTCGCGGCTTGATATCGGAAATTTCTTCTGAATTGTTCAACCCGCTGCAAATTTGGCAGAAAAACAGTATGAGGTCTGAGGTACATTTACACAAAATTTCATGAGCATTGAGTGAAGGGCTCGGGAGTTAGAATTTTTTTCTTCAGTACATGTCAAACACGAAAATTAAAACTCAAATGCCAAAAAGTTCATAACTCTGTTAAAAATGAACGAATTGGTCTGGTAATTAGTACGGTGATCTAGAATGGTACTAAGTTGAAATTAAAGGTCCGAGATCAAAGATCAAGTAAAATCGGGCCAGAAAAACTAAATGATTTTACGAAGGGGGGGGCGGTGGTCGGTGACTTCTATATTAAACGGAAAATACTAAATTCCCAATATCACTAGAGTTTGAGATACATGCTTGACCTTTATTTTGCTATTTACCAGTTAAACATGATTTGGAAATAGAATGAAAAATCCTTTGATTTTAAACAGACTCTTTTCTTCAATTTCTATATCCTCTTTTTCTTTTACAAATAAATTTTAAATGTATTAGACTTCTCGCCCTTGTTTTGTTTCTGATATATGTATAAGAGCTTTGATTGAAACATTTAGATCCCTCTTATCATGTCATTTGAGGGGCTAGCCCCTTTTTCTTGATATCAATGAAAGGTCCCTTAATATTAAACACATTTTGTTCAACAAGTGTTTAGAAATTTGTTATTGTTTTTGAGATATTAGGGAAAGATTGTTTTAGGGGCCGACCCTTTATCTCCTTATAAGGACCATTAAACGAAACGTTGGTGGTTAAATATTATTACGAATATTATTCTGAGTATCTTTTCTTCTTTAATGCATTTCAAAATATTTCTCCTTTTTAAGAAATAAATGATCAAAATATTGGACTTCTAGCCCCTTTAAATTCCAAATTATGTAACATATCAGAAAACTTTTAACAAATATAGGATGATAACTGGAAGATAAACATTTTTGCTTCCATAATGCATTACACAATATTTTTCATTAAAGAGATATAGATAAAAGACTTTAGACCCCTCTTGGCCCCTAATATGAGGGGTCAGCCCCTTTTGCTTGGTGTCAGTTGAAAGATCTTTTATGGATAAATTTTTGATGCTCTACATGTGTTAGCAAAATATTGGTTAGAAGAAAGATATTCGTGATCAAATCTCAAATTTCGTAAAAATTGTCAAAAAAATTTAACATCAACATTTTCAGTTCCAGGCGAGCTTCAAGAATGATGACTTCTGGTCAAATCTAAAACAAGCAAGCAAATCTACCATAACCACTCTATCTTGCATATAAATTTCAAGTCCCTAACTATAACAGTTTTTGAGGAGATGCGTGCACAATATCATGTTCCAAAATACATGAAAAAGGGAGGTAATTCAGAAGCGGAAGTGAATTTTCAAACAGGAAGTAGGATGCAAAGAGATATTCACCTAAGACATCATCCCTGTAAAAATCATTAAAATCGATTGAGAAATGGCTGAGAAATTAAGGGTGACTACCAAGAAGAAAAATAATTATATAGAAGAATGAGAACGCGTAGAAAAACAGTAAGGTCTTCCGCTGAAGACGGAAGACCTTAATAATAAAGGACTGTTTTTGTCTAAATCTTAAAGGAAGAGTGTTTTTCAACTTGTACTTCAGTCCAACAACCCCTTTATTTTGAATATCTTAGTTAGAAAGTCAAAAAAAAATGGAGAGAAGGAAATAGAGAGAAAGAAAAATCTTGGCTCCACACGGCCTTTGCAGGTGTCATAACTGTATTTCATCAAAGGTTCGCGTCAAAACATGGCTGACGCGAAATAATTCCCGGTTTTCTCTTTGAATTTGGGGCGTTTCCGCCCGGGACAGAAGCTGAATTTTTGTATGAGATGAAAAAGAACGTGTAAGATGTCTCACTACTCAGGTTTGGTAACAGTGCGAGGTCATTTGAAATATTGATGCGTGTTTGTGTCTGGAGGGGGATGAAAAGGACCGAGCTTGATTTTCGTCGTAAATAAATCGAAAGTAGAATTTTGAGGTGTGGATCTCGGATTCGGTTAACGACAATTAGGGGAAGTGCTAAAACAATGACTGATGCATTTTACACATGTATTTCAGAGTAGAGATTTTTTTGTGTCGTTTACTATTATGTTTGACTGTTTTATATCAACAGGATTGATAAAATTCTTATAAATGTAGAAATAACGAAATCAGTAACACGTAAATTTATTCATAAAAAAATTGATGACAGTAATTTCCACAGTTCTAACATTCATAAGTAGTTCACACGCTATCGTAGATACAGACTAAACGGAAAACAAGAAATATACATGCAACAGAAATATTACGCGGCTGCTTACATCCCTTGCACTGTGTAAATTTTAAGTCCCCGTACAGGCTATACTCGCGGCTTGATATCGGAAATTTCTTCTGAATTGTTCAACCCGCTGCAAATTTGGCAGAAAAACAGTATGAGGTCTGAGGTACATTTACACAAAATTTCATGAGCATTGAGTGAAGGGCTCGGGAGTTAGAATTTTTTTCTACAGTAAATGTCAAACACGAAAATTAAAACTCAAATGCCAAAAAGTTCATAACTCTGTTAAAAATGAACGAATTGGTCTGGTAATTAGTACGGTGATCTAGAATGGTACGAAGTTGAAATTAAAGGTCCGAGATCAAAGATCAAGTAAAATCGGGCCAGAAAAACTAAATGATTTTACGAAGGGGGGGGGGGCGGTGGTCGGTGACTTCTATATTAAACGGAAAATACTAAATTCCCAATATCACTAGAGTTTGAGATACATGCTTGACCTTTATTTTGCTATTTACCAGTTAAACATGATTTGGAAATAGAATGAAAAATCCTTTGATTTTAAACAGACTCTTTTCTTCAATTTCTATATCCTCTTTTTCTTTTACAAATAAATTTTAAATGTATTAGACTTCTCGCCCTTGTTTTGTTTCTGATATATGTATAAGAGCTTTGATTGAAACATTTAGATCCCTCTTATCATGTCATTTGAGGGGCTAGCCCCTTTTTCTTGATATCAATGAAAGGTCCCTTAATATTAAACACATTTTGTTCAACAAGTGTTTAGAAATTTGTTATTGTTTTTGAGATATTAGGGAAAGATTGTTTTAGGGGCCGACCCTTTATCTCCTTATAAGGACCATTAAACGAAACGTTGGTGGTTAAATATTATTACGAATATTATTCTGAGTATCTTTTCTTCTTTAATGCATTTCAAAATATTTCTCCTTTTTAAGAAATAAATGATCAAAATATTGGACTTCTAGCCCCTTTAAATTCCAAATTATGTAACATATCAGAAAACTTTTAACAAATATAGGATGATAACTGGAAGATAAACATTTTTGCTTCCATAATGCATTACAAAATATTTTTCATTAAAGAGATATAGATAAAAGATTTTAGACCCCTCTTGGCCCCTAATATGAGGGGTCAGCCCCTTTTGCTTGGTGTCAGTTGAAAGATCTTTTATGGATAAATTTTTGATGCTCTACATGTGTTAGCAAAATATTGGTTAGAAGAAAGATATTCGTGATCAAATCTCAAATTTCGTAAAAATTGTCAAAAAAATTTAACATCAACATTTTCAGTTCCAGGCGAGCTTCAAGAATGATGACTTCTGGTCAAATCTAAAACAAGCAAGCAAATCTACCATAACCACTCTATCTTGCATATAAATTTCAAGTCCCTAACTATAACAGTTTTTGAGGAGATGCGTGCACAATATCATGTTCCAAAATACAGGAAAAAGGGAGGTAATTCAGAAGCGGAAGTGAATTTTCAAACAGGAAGTAGGATGCAAAGAGATATTCACCTAAGACATCATCCCTGTAAAAATCATTAAAATCGATTGAGAAATGGCTGAGAAATTAAGGGTGACTACCAAGAAGAAAAATAATTATATAGAAGAATGAGAACGCGTAGAAAAACAGTAAGGTCTTCCGCTGAAGACGGAAGACCTTAATAATAAAGGACTGTTTTTGTCTAAATCTTAAAGGAAGAGTGTTTTTCAACTTGTACTTCAGTCCAACAACCCCTTTATTTTGAATATCTTAGTTAGAAAGTCAAAAAAAAAAATGGAGAGAAGGAAATAGAGAGAAAGAAAAATCTTGGCTCCACACGGCCTTTGCAGGTGTCATAACAGTATTTCATCAAAGGTTCGCGTCAAAACATGGCTGACGCGAAATAATTCCCGGTTTTCTCTTTGAATTTGGGGCGTTTCCGCCCGGGACAGAAGCTGAATTTTTGTATGAGATGAAAAAGAACGTGTAAGATGTCTCACTACTCAGGTTTGGTAACAGTGCGAGGTCATTTGAAATATTGATGCGTGTTTGTGTCTGGAGGGGGATGAAAAGGACCGAGCTTGATTTTCGTCGTAAATAAATCGAAAGTAGAATTTTGAGGTGTGGATCTCGGATTCGGTTAACGACAATTAGGGGAAGTGCTAAAACAATGACTGATGCATTTTACACATGTATTTCAGAGTAGAGATTTTTTTGTGTCGTTTATAATTATGTTTGACTGTTTTATATCAACAGGATTGATAAAATTCTTATAAATGTAGAAATAACGAAATCAGTAACACGTAAATTTATTCATAAAAAAATTGATGACAGTAATTTCCACAGTTCTAACATTCATAAGTAGTTCACACGCTATCGTAGATACAGACTAAACGGAAAACAAGAAATATACATGCAACAGAAATATTACGCGGCTGCTTACATCCCTTGCACTGTGTAAATTTTAAGTCCCCGTACAGGCTATACTCGCGGCTTGATATCGGAAATTTCTTCTGAATTGTTCAACCCGCTGCAAATTTGGCAGAAAAACAGTATGAGGTCTGAGGTACATTTACACAAAATTTCATGAGCATTGAGTGAAGGGCTCGGGAGTTAGAATTTTTTTCTTCAGTACATGTCAAACACGAAAATTAAAACTCAAATGCCAAAAAGTTCATAACTCTGTTAAAAATGAACGAATTGGTCTGGTAATTAGTACGGTGATCTAGAATGGTACTAAGTTGAAATTAAAGGTCCGAGATCAAAGATCAAGTAAAATCGGGCCAGAAAAACTAAATGATTTTACGAAGGGGGGGCGGTGGTCGGTGACTTCTATATTAAACGGAAAATACTAAATTCCCAATATCACTAGAGTTTGAGATACATGCTTGACCTTTATTTTGCTATTTACCAGTTAAACATGATTTGGAAATAGAATGAAAAATCCTTTGATTTTAAACAGACTCTTTTCTTCAATTTCTATATCCTCTTTTTCTTTTACAAATAAATTTTAAATGTATTAGACTTCTCGCCCTTGTTTTGTTTCTGATATATGTATAAGAGCTTTGATTGAAACATTTAGATCCCTCTTATCATGTCATTTGAGGGGCTAGCCCCTTTTTCTTGATATCAATGAAAGGTCCCTTAATATTAAACACATTTTGTTCAACAAGTGTTTAGAAATTTGTTATTGTTTTTGAGATATTAGGGAAAGATTGTTTTAGGGGCCGACCCTTTATCTCCTTATAAGGACCATTAAACGAAACGTTGGTGGTTAAATATTATTACGAATATTATTCTGAGTATCTTTTCTTCTTTAATGCATTTCAAAATATTTCTCCTTTTTAAGAAATAAATGATCAAAATATTGGACTTCTAGCCCCTTTAAATTCCAAATTATGTAACATATCAGAAAACTTTTAACAAATATAGGATGATAACTGGAAGATAAACATTTTTGCTTCCATAATGCATTACACAATATTTTTCATTAAAGAGATATAGATAAAAGACTTTAGACCCCTCTTGGCCCCTAATATGAGGGGTCAGCCCCTTTTGCTTGGTGTCAGTTGAAAGATCTTTTATGGATAAATTTTTGATGCTCTACATGTGTTAGCAAAATATTGGTTAGAAGAAAGATATTCGTGATCAAATCTCAAATTTCGTAAAAATTGTCAAAAAAATTTAACATCAACATTTTCAGTTCCAGGCGAGCTTCAAGAATGATGACTTCTGGTCAAATCTAAAACAAGCAAGCAAATCTACCATAACCACTCTATCTTGCATATAAATTTCAAGTCCCTAACTATAACAGTTTTTGAGGAGATGCGTGCACAATATCATGTTCCAAAATACATGAAAAAGGGAGGTAATTCAGAAGCGGAAGTGAATTTTCAAACAGGAAGTAGGATGCAAAGAGATATTCACCTAAGACATCATCCCTGTAAAAATCATTAAAATCGATTGAGAAATGGCTGAGAAATTAAGGGTGACTACCAAGAAGAAAAATAATTATATAGAAGAATGAGAACGCGTAGAAAAACAGTAAGGTCTTCCGCTGAAGACGGAAGACCTTAATAATAAAGGACTGTTTTTGTCTAAATCTTAAAGGAAGAGTGTTTTTCAACTTGTACTTCAGTCCAACAACCCCTTTATTTTGAATATCTTAGTTAGAAAGTCAAAAAAAAATGGAGAGAAGGAAATAGAGAGAAAGAAAAATCTTGGCTCCACACGGCCTTTGCAGGTGTCATAACAGTATTTCATCAAAGGTTCGCGTCAAAACATGGCTGACGCGAAATAATTCCCGGTTTTCTCTTTGAATTTGGGGCGTTTCCGCCCGGGACAGAAGCTGAATTTTTGTATGAGATGAAAAAGAACGTGTAAGATGTCTCACTACTCAGGTTTGGTAACAGTGCGAGGTCATTTGAAATATTGATGCGTGTTTGTGTCTGGAGGGGGATGAAAAGGACCGAGCTTGATTTTCGTCGTAAATAAATCGAAAGTAGAATTTTGAGGTGTGGATCTCGGATTCGGTTAACGACAATTAGGGGAAGTGCTAAAACAATGACTGATGCATTTTACACATGTATTTCAGAGTAGAGATTTTTTTGTGTCGTTTACTATTATGTTTGACTGTTTTATATCAACAGGATTGATAAAATTCTTATAAATGTAGAAATAACGAAATCAGTAACACGTAAATTTATTCATAAAAAAATTGATGACAGTAATTTCCACAGTTCTAACATTCATAAGTAGTTCACACGCTATCGTAGATACAGACTAAACGGAAAACAAGAAATATACATGCAACAGAAATATTACGCGGCTGCTTACATCCCTTGCACTGTGTAAATTTTAAGTCCCCGTACAGGCTATACTCGCGGCTTGATATCGGAAATTTCTTCTGAATTGTTCAACCCGCTGCAAATTTGGCAGAAAAACAGTATGAGGTCTGAGGTACATTTACACAAAATTTCATGAGCATTGAGTGAAGGGCTCGGGAGTTAGAATTTTTTTCTTCAGTACATGTCAAACACGAAAATTAAAACTCAAATGCCAAAAAGTTCATAACTCTGTTAAAAATGAACGAATTGGTCTGGTAATTAGTACGGTGATCTAGAATGGTACTAAGTTGAAATTAAAGGTCCGAGATCAAAGATCAAGTAAAATCGGGCCAGAAAAACTAAATGATTTTACGAAGGGGGGGCGGTGGTCGGTGACTTCTATATTAAACGGAAAATACTAAATTCCCAATATCACTAGAGTTTGAGATACATGCTTGACCTTTATTTTGCTATTTACCAGTTAAACATGATTTGGAAATAGAATGAAAAATCCTTTGATTTTAAACAGACTCTTTTCTTCAATTTCTATATCCTCTTTTTCTTTTACAAATAAATTTTAAATGTATTAGACTTCTCGCCCTTGTTTTGTTTCTGATATATGTATAAGAGCTTTGATTGAAACATTTAGATCCCTCTTATCATGTCATTTGAGGGGCTAGCCCCTTTTTCTTGATATCAATGAAAGGTCCCTTAATATTAAACACATTTTGTTCAACAAGTGTTTAGAAATTTGTTATTGTTTTTGAGATATTAGGGAAAGATTGTTTTAGGGGCCGACCCTTTATCTCCTTATAAGGACCATTAAACGAAACGTTGGTGGTTAAATATTATTACGAATATTATTCTGAGTATCTTTTCTTCTTTAATGCATTTCAAAATATTTCTCCTTTTTAAGAAATAAATGATCAAAATATTGGACTTCTAGCCCCTTTAAATTCCAAATTATGTAACATATCAGAAAACTTTTAACAAATATAGGATGATAACTGGAAGATAAACATTTTTGCTTCCATAATGCATTACACAATATTTTTCATTAAAGAGATATAGATAAAAGACTTTAGACCCCTCTTGGCCCCTAATATGAGGGGTCAGCCCCTTTTGCTTGGTGTCAGTTGAAAGATCTTTTATGGATAAATTTTTGATGCTCTACATGTGTTAGCAAAATATTGGTTAGAAGAAAGATATTCGTGATCAAATCTCAAATTTCGTAAAAATTGTCAAAAAAATTTAACATCAACATTTTCAGTTCCAGGCGAGCTTCAAGAATGATGACTTCTGGTCAAATCTAAAACAAGCAAGCAAATCTACCATAACCCCTCTATCTTGCATATAAATTTCAAGTCCCTAACTATAACAGTTTTTGAGGAGATGCGTGCACAATATCATGTTCCAAAATACATGAAAAAGGGAGGTAATTCAGAAGCGGAAGTGAATTTTCAAACAGGAAGTAGGATGCAAAGAGATATTCACCTAAGACATCATCCCTGTAAAAATCATTAAAATCGATTGAGAAATGGCTGAGAAATTAAGGGTGACTACCAAGAAGAAAAATAATTATATAGAAGAATGAGAACGCGTAGAAAAACAGTAAGGTCTTCCGCTGAAGACGGAAGACCTTAATAATAAAGGACTGTTTTTGTCTAAATCTTAAAGGAAGAGTGTTTTTCAACTTGTACTTCAGTCCAACAACCCCTTTATTTTGAATATCTTAGTTAGAAAGTCAAAAAAAAATGGAGAGAAGGAAATAGAGAGAAAGAAAAATCTTGGCTCCACACGGCCTTTGCAGGTGTCATAACAGTATTTCATCAAAGGTTCGCGTCAAAACATGGCTGACGCGAAATAATTCCCGGTTTTCTCTTTGAATTTGGGGCGTTTCCGCCCGGGACAGAAGCTGAATTTTTGTATGAGATGAAAAAGAACGTGTAAGATGTCTCACTACTCAGGTTTGGTAACAGTGCGAGGTCATTTGAAATATTGATGCGTGTTTGTGTCTGGAGGGGGATGAAAAGGACCGAGCTTGATTTTCGTCGTAAATAAATCGAAAGTAGAATTTTGAGGTGTGGATCTCGGATTCGGTTAACGACAATTAGGGGAAGTGCTAAAACAATGACTGATGCATTTTACACATGTATTTCAGAGTAGAGATTTTTTTGTGTCGTTTACTATTATGTTTGACTGTTTTATATCAACAGGATTGATAAAATTCTTATAAATGTAGAAATAACGAAATCAGTAACACGTAAATTTATTCATAAAAAAATTGATGACAGTAATTTCCACAGTTCTAACATTCATAAGTAGTTCACACGCTATCGTAGATACAGACTAAACGGAAAACAAGAAATATACATGCAACAGAAATATTACGCGGCTGCTTACATCCCTTGCACTGTGTAAATTTTAAGTCCCCGTACAGGCTATACTCGCGGCTTGATATCGGAAATTTCTTCTGAATTGTTCAACCCGCTGCAAATTTGGCAGAAAAACAGTATGAGGTCTGAGGTACATTTACACAAAATTTCATGAGCATTGAGTGAAGGGCTCGGGAGTTAGAATTTTTTTCTTCAGTACATGTCAAACACGAAAATTAAAACTCAAATGCCAAAAAGTTCATAACTCTGTTAAAAATGAACGAATTGGTCTGGTAATTAGTACGGTGATCTAGAATGGTACTAAGTTGAAATTAAAGGTCCGAGATCAAAGATCAAGTAAAATCGGGCCAGAAAAACTAAATGATTTTACGAAGGGGGGGCGGTGGTCGGTGACTTCTATATTAAACGGAAAATACTAAATTCCTAATATCACTAGAGTTTGAGATACATGCTTGACCTTTATTTTGCTATTTACCAGTTAAACATGATTTGGAAATAGAATGAAAAATCCTTTGATTTTAAACAGACTCTTTTCTTCAATTTCTATATCCTCTTTTTCTTTTACAAATAAATTTTAAATGTATTAGACTTCTCGCCCTTGTTTTGTTTCTGATATATGTATAAGAGCTTTGATTGAAACATTTAGATCCCTCTTATCATGTCATTTGAGGGGCTAGCCCCTTTTTCTTGATATCAATGAAAGGTCCCTTAATATTAAACACATTTTGTTCAACAAGTGTTTAGAAATTTGTTATTGTTTTTGAGATATTAGGGAAAGATTGTTTTAGGGGCCGACCCTTTATCTCCTTATAAGGACCATTAAACGAAACGCTGGTGGTTAAATATTATTACGAATATTATTCTGAGTATCTTTTCTTCTATAATGCATTTCAAAATATTTCTCCTTTTTAAGAAATAAATGATCAAAATATTGGACTTCTAGCCCCTTTAAATTCCAAATTATGTAACATATCAGAAAACTTTTAACAAATATAGGATGATAACTGGAAGATAAACATTTTTGCTTCCATAATGCATTACAAAATATTTTTCATTAAAGAGATATAGATAAAAGACTTTAGATCCCTCTTGGCCCCTAATATGAGGGGTCAGCCCCTTTTGCTTGGTGTCAGTTGAAAGATCTTTTATGGATAAATTGTTGATGCTCTACATGTGTTAGCAAAATATTGGTTAGAAGAAAGATATTCGTGATCAAATCTCAAATTTCGTAAAAATTGTCAAAAAATTTTAACATCAACATTTACAGTTCCAGGCGAGCTTCAAGAATGATGACTTCTGGTCAAATCTAAAACAAGCAAGCAAATCTACCATAACCACTCTATCTTGCATATAAATTTCAAGTCCCTAACTATAACAGTTTTTGAGGAGATGCGTGCACAATATCATGTTCCAAAATACATGAAAAAGGGAGGTAATTCAGAAGCGGAAGTGAATTTTCAAACAGGAAGTAGGATGCAAAGAGATATTCACCTAAGACATCATCCCTGTAAAAATCATTAAAATCGATTGAGAAATGGCTGAGAAATTAAGGGTGACTACCAAGAAGAAAAATAATTATATAGAAGAATGAGAACGCGTAGAAAAACAGTAAGGTCTTCCGCTGAAGACGGAAGACCTTAATAATAAAGGACTGTTTTTGTCTAAATCTTAAAGGAAGAGTGTTTTTCAACTTGTACTTCAGTCCAACAACCCCTTTATTTTGAATATCTTAGTTAGAAAGTCAAAAAAAAAATGGAGAGAAGGAAATAGAGAGAAAGAAAAATCTTGGCTCCACACGGCCTTTGCAGGTGTCATAACAGTATTTCATCAAAGGTTCGCGTCAAAACATGGCTGACGCGAAATAATTCCCGGTTTTCTCTTTGAATTTGGGGCGTTTCCGCCCGGGACAGAAGCTGAATTTTTGTATGAGATGAAAAAGAACGTGTAAGATGTCTCACTACTCAGGTTTGGTAACAGTGCGAGGTCATTTGAAATATTGATGCGTGTTTGTGTCTGGAGGGGGATGAAAAGGACCGAGCTTGATTTTCGTCGTGAATAAATCGAAAGTAGAATTTTGAGGTGTGGATCTCGGATTCGGTTAACGACAATTAGGGGAAGTGCTAAAACAATGACTGATGCATTTTACACATGTATTTCAGAGTAGAGATTTTTTTGTGTCGTTTACTATTATGTTTGACTGTTTTATATCAACAGGATTGATAAAATTCTTATAAATGTAGAAATAACGAAATCAGTAACACGTAAATTTATTCATAAAAAAATTGATGACAGTAATTTCTACAGTTCTAACATTCATAAGTAGTTCACACGCTATCGTAGATACAGACTAAACGGAAAACAAGAAATATACATGCAACAGAAATATTACGCGGCTGCTTACATCCCTTGCACTGTGTAAATTTTAAGTCCCCGTACAGGCTATACTCGCGGCTTGATATCGGAAATTTCTTCTGAATTGTTCAACCCGCTGCAAATTTGGCAGAAAAACAGTATGAGGTCTGAGGTACATTTACACAAAATTTCATGAGCATTGAGTGAAGGGCTCGGGAGTTAGAATTTTTTTCTACAGTAAATGTCAAACACGAAAATTAAAACTCAAATGCCAAAAAGTTCATAACTCTGTTAAAAATGAACGAATTGGTCTGGTAATTAGTACGGTGATCTAGAATGGTACGAAGTTGAAATTAAAGGTCCGAGATCAAAGATCAAGTAAAATCGGGCCAGAAAAACTAAATGATTTTACGAAGGGGGGGGGGGGCGGTGGTCGGTGACTTCTATATTAAACGGAAAATACTAAATTCCCAATATCACTAGAGTTTGAGATACATGCTTGACCTTTATTTTGCTATTTACCAGTTAAACATGATTTGGAAATAGAATGAAAAATCCTTTGATTTTAAACAGACTCTTTTCTTCAATTTCTATATCCTCTTTTTCTTTTACAAATAAATCATAAATGTATTAGACTTCTCGCCCTTGTTTTGTTTCTGATATATGTATAAGAGCTTTGATTGAAACATTTAGATCCCTCTTATCATGTCATTTGAGGGGCTAGCCCCTTTTTCTTGATATCAATGAAAGGTCCCTTAATATTAAACACATTTTGTTCAACAAGTGTTTAGAAATTTGTTATTGTTTTTGAGATATTAGGGAAAGATTGTTTTAGGGGCCGACCCTTTATCTCCTTATAAGGACCATTAAACGAAACGCTGGTGGTTAAATATTATTACGAATATTATTCTGAGTATCTTTTCTTCTATAATGCATTTCAAAATATTTCTCCTTTTTAAGAAATAAATGATCAAAATATTGGACTTCTAGCCCCTTTAAATTCCAAATTATGTAACATATCAGAAAACTTTTAACAAATATAGGATGATAACTGGAAGATAAACATTTTTGCTTCCATAATGCATTACAAAATATTTTTCATTAAAGAGATATAGATAAAAGACTTTAGATCCCTCTTGGCCCCTAATATGAGGGGTCAGCCCCTTTTGCTTGGTGTCAGTTGAAAGATCTTTTATGGATAAATTTTTGATGCTCTACATGTGTTAGCAAAATATTGGTTAGAAGAAAGATATTCGTGATCAAATCTCAAATTTCGTAAAAATTGTCAAAAAAATTTAACATCAACATTTACAGTTCCAGGCGAGCTTCAAGAATGATGACTTCTGGTCAAATCTAAAACAAGCAAGCAAATCTACCATAACCACTCTATCTTGCATATAAATTTCAAGTCCCTAACTATAACAGTTTTTGAGGAGATGCGTGCACAATATCATGTTCCAAAATACATGAAAAAGGGAGGTAATTCAGAAGCGGAAGTGAATTTTCAAACAGGAAGTAGGATGCAAAGAGATATTCACCTAAGACATCATCCCTGTAAAAATCATTAAAATCGATTGAGAAATGGCTGAGAAATTAAGGGTGACTACCAAGAAGAAAAATAATTATATAGAAGAATGAGAACGCGTAGAAAAACAGTAAGGTCTTCCGCTGAAGACGGAAGACCTTAATAATAAAGGACTGTTTTTGTCTAAATCTTAAAGGAAGAGTGTTTTTCAACTTGTACTTCAGTCCAACAACCCCTTTATTTTGAATATCTTAGTTAGAAAGTCAAAAAAAAAATGGAGAGAAGGAAATAGAGAGAAAGAAAAATCTTGGCTCCACACGGCCTTTGCAGGTGTCATAACAGTATTTCATCAAAGGTTCGCGTCAAAACATGGCTGACGCGAAATAATTCCCGGTTTTCTCTTTGAATTTGGGGCGTTTCCGCCCGGGACAGAAGCTGAATTTTTGTATGAGATGAAAAAGAACGTGTAAGATGTCTCACTACTCAGGTTTGGTAACAGTGCGAGGTCATTTGAAATATTGATGCGTGTTTGTGTCTGGAGGGGGATGAAAAGGACCGAGCTTGATTTTCGTCGTGAATAAATCGAAAGTAGAATTTTGAGGTGTGGATCTCGGATTCGGTTAACGACAATTAGGGGAAGTGCTAAAACAATGACTGATGCATTTTACACATGTATTTCAGAGTAGAGATTTTTTTGTGTCGTTTACTATTATGTTTGACTGTTTTATATCAACAGGATTGATAAAATTCTTATAAATGTAGAAATAACGAAATCAGTAACACGTAAATTTATTCATAAAAAAATTGATGACAGTAATTTCTACAGTTCTAACATTCATAAGTAGTTCACACGCTATCGTAGATACAGACTAAACGGAAAACAAGAAATATACATGCAACAGAAATATTACGCGGCTGCTTACATCCCTTGCACTGTGTAAATTTTAAGTCCCCGTACAGGCTATACTCGCGGCTTGATATCGGAAATTTCTTCTGAATTGTTCAACCCGCTGCAAATTTGGCAGAAAAACAGTATGAGGTCTGAGGTACATTTACACAAAATTTCATGAGCATTGAGTGAAGGGCTCGGGAGTTAGAATTTTTTTCTACAGTAAATGTCAAACACGAAAATTAAAACTCAAATGCCAAAAAGTTCATAACTCTGTTAAAAATGAACGAATTGGTCTGGTAATTAGTACGGTGATCTAGAATGGTACGAAGTTGAAATTAAAGGTCCGAGATCAAAGATCAAGTAAAATCGGGCCAGAAAAACTAAATGATTTTACGAAGGGGGGGGGGGGGGGGGGCGGTGGTCGGTGACTTCTATATTAAACGGAAAATACTAAATTCCCAATATCACTAGAGTTTGAGATACATGCTTGACCTTTATTTTGCTATTTACCAGTTAAACATGATTTGGAAATAGAATGAAAAATCCTTTGATTTTAAACAGACTCTTTTCTTCAATTTCTATATCCTCTTTTTCTTTTACAAATAAATCATAAATGTATTAGACTTCTCGCCCTTGTTTTGTTTCTGATATATGTATAAGAGCTTTGATTGAAACATTTAGATCCCTCTTATCATGTCATTTGAGGGGCTAGCCCCTTTTTCTTGATATCAATGAAAGGTCCCTTAATATTAAACACATTTTGTTCAACAAGTGTTTAGAAATTTGTTATTGTTTTTGAGATATTAGGGAAAGATTGTTTTAGGGGCCGACCCTTTATCTCCTTATAAGGACCATTAAACGAAACGCTGGTGGTTAAATATTATTACGAATATTATTCTGAGTATCTTTTCTTCTATAATGCATTTCAAAATATTTCTCCTTTTTAAGAAATAAATGATCAAAATATTGGACTTCTAGCCCCTTTAAATTCCAAATTATGTAACATATCAGAAAACTTTTAACAAATATAGGATGATAACTGGAAGATAAACATTTTTGCTTCCATAATGCATTACAAAATATTTTTCATTAAAGAGATATCGATAAAAGACTTTAGATCCCTCTTGGCCCCTAATATGAGGGGTCAGCCCCTTTTGCTTGGTGTCAGTTGAAAGATCTTTTATGGATAAATTTTTGATGCTCTACATGTGTTAGCAAAATATTGGTTAGAAGAAAGATATTCGTGATCAAATCTCAAATTTCGTAAAAATTGTCAAAAAAATTTAACATCAACATTTACAGTTCCAGGCGAGCTTCAAGAATGATGACTTCTGGTCAAATCTAAAACAAGCAAGCAAATCTACCATAACCACTCTATCTTGCATATAAATTTCAAGTCCCTAACTATAACAGTTTTTGAGGAGATGCGTGCACAATATCATGTTCCAAAATACATGAAAAAGGGAGGTAATTCAGAAGCGGAAGTGAATTTTCAAACAGGAAGTAGGATGCAAAGAGATATTCACCTAAGACATCATCCCTGTAAAAATCATTAAAATCGATTGAGAAATGGCTGAGAAATTAAGGGTGACTACCAAGAAGAAAAATAATTATATAGAAGAATGAGAACGCGTAGAAAAACAGTAAGGTCTTCCGCTGAAGACGGAAGACCTTAATAATAAAGGACTGTTTTTGTCTAAATCTTAAAGGAAGAGTGTTTTTATACTTGTACTTCAGTCCAACAACCCTTTTATTTTGAATATCTTAGTTAGAAAGTCAAAAAAAAATGGAGAGAAGGAAATAGAGAGAAAGAAAAATCTTGGCTCCACACGGCCTTTGCAGGTGTCATAACAGTATTTCATCAAAGGTTCGCGTCAAAACATGGCTGACGCGAAATAATTCCCGGTTTTCTCTTTGAATTTGGGGCGTTTCCGCCCGGGACAGAAGCTGAATTTTTGTATGAGATGAAAAAGAACGTGTAAGATGTCTCACTACTCAGGTTTGGTAACAGTGCGAGGTCATTTGAAATATTGATGCGTGTTTGTGTCTGGAGGGGGATGAAAAGGACCGAGCTTGATTTTCGTCGTGAATAAATCGAAAGTAGAATTTTGAGGTGTGGATCTCGGATTCGGTTAACGACAATTAGGGGAAGTGCTAAAACAATGACTGATGCATTTTACACATGTATTTCAGAGTAGAGATTTTTTTGTGTCGTTTACTATTATGTTTGACTGTTTTATATCAACAGGATTGATAAAATTCTTATAAATGTAGAAATAACGAAATCAGTAACACGTAAATTTATTCATAAAAAAATTGATGACAGTAATTTCCACAGTTCTAACATTCATAAGTAGTTCACACGCTATCGTAGATACAGACTAAACGGAAAACAAGAAATATACATGCAACAGAAATATTACGCGGCTGCTTACATCCCTTGCACTGTGTAAATTTTAAGTCCCCGTACAGGCTATACTCGCGGCTTGATATCGGAAATTTCTTCTGAATTGTTCAACCCGCTGCAAATTTGGCAGAAAAACAGTATGAGGTCTGAGGTACATTTACACAAAATTTCATGAGCATTGAGTGAAGGGCTCGGGAGTTAGAATTTTTTTCTACAGTACATGTCAAACACGAAAATTAAAACTCAAATGCCAAAAAGTTCATAACTCTGTTAAAAATGAACGAATTGGTCTGGTAATTAGTACGGTGATCTAGAATGGTACTAAGTTGAAATTAAAGGTCCGAGATCAAAGATCAAGTAAAATCGGGCCAGAAAAACTAAATGATTTTACGAAGGGGGGGGGGGCGGTGGTCGGTGACTTCTATATTAAACGGAAAATACTAAATTCCCAATATCACTAGAGTTTGAGATACATGCTTGACCTTTATTTTGCTATTTACCAGTTAAACATGATTTGGAAATAGAATGAAAAATCCTTTGATTTTAAACAGACTCTTTTCTTCAATTTCTATATCCTCTTTTTCTTTTACAAATAAATCATAAATGTATTAGACTTCTCGCCCTTGTTTTGTTTCTGATATATGTATAAGAGCTTTGATTGAAACATTTAGATCCCTCTTATCATGTCATTTGAGGGGCTAGCCCCTTTTTCTTGATATCAATGAAAGGTCCCTTAATATTAAACACATTTTGTTCAACAAGTGTTTAGAAATTTGTTATTGTTTTTGAGATATTAGGGAAAGATTGTTTTAGGGGCCGACCCTTTATCTCCTTATAAGGACCATTAAACGAAACGCTGGTGGTTAAATATTATTACGAATATTATTCTGAGTATCTTCTCTTCTATAATGCATTTCAAAATATTTCTCCTTTTTAAGAAATAAATGATCAAAATATTGGACTTCTAGCCCCTTTAAATTCCAAATTATGTAACATATCAGAAAACTTTTAACAAATATAGGATGATAACTGGAAGATAAACATTTTTGCTTCCATAATGCATTACAAAATATTTTTCATTAAAGAGATATAGATAAAAGACTTTAGATCCCTCTTGGCCCCTAATATGAGGGGTCAGCCCCTTTTGCTTGGTGTCAGTTGAAAGATCTTTTATGGATAAATTTTTGATGCTCTACATGTGTTAGCAAAATATTGGTTAGAAGAAAGATATTCGTGATCAAATCTCAAATTTCGTAAAAATTGTCAAAAAAATTTAACATCAACATTTTCAGTTCCAGGCGAGCTTCAAGAATGATGACTTCTGGTCAAATCTAAAACAAGCAAGCAAATCTACCATAACCACTCTATCTTGCATATAAATTTCAAGTCCCTAACTATAACAGTTTTTGAGGAGATGCGTGCACAATATCATGTTCCAAAATACATGAAAAAGGGAGGTAATTCAGAAGCGGAAGTGAATTTTCAAACAGGAAGTAGGATGCAAAGAGATATTCACCTAAGACATCATCCCTGTAAAAATCATTAAAATCGATTGAGAAATGGCTGAGAAATTAAGGGTGACTACCAAGAAGAAAAATAATTATATAGAAGAATGAGAACGCGTAGAAAAACAGTAAGGTCTTCCGCTGAAGACGAAAGACCTTAACTGGATACGATCTCGTTACGAGTAACGAGGAGGTCTTCCGTTCAATTTTTCAAACGATACCATTAAAATATCAATGAAATTTCAGAATTTCCACTCACATTTCACATACAGCACATTAAAGATTTAATGTTTTAATCCCCTAAAAATTCCTAATTACGTCATCAATGGGTGTGGCTATGAGTTTTACAAACTTATATTGTTACGATCAACAACTTTGCTTCTATAATGCATTACAAAATCTTTATTGTTTTTAAGTTATTTGTAATACAGTTTACGAGTGTCTTGGCCCCTTATTTAGGGGTCAGCCCCTTTTTCTTGATTTCTTTGAAAAGGTCTTAAGAATACTAACATTTTTTGTTCTTACACCCATCTAAAATTGTTGATCATTTTGAGACACAAATGATTGAATATTTTAGGGGCCAGCCCTATAAATCCTTAATGGGGACAGACATTCGTGTTTTGATATTTGGAATCGATTTAAATAATTAATTTAAACATTTCCTCTTCTATGATGTCTTAAAAAATATTTCTACTTCTCTAGTTATATTGCGTCAAAGTTTAAGTTCTTTGGCCCTTAAAAATCCCTAATTACGTAATAAATGGACGTGGCTATTTTTTTTCTAATAGATATTGGTACGATCAACAACTTTGCTTCTATAATGCATTACAAAATCTTTATCGTTTTTAAGGTATTTGTGATAGAGTTTAAGAGTGCCCTGGCCCCTAATTAAAGGGGCCAGTCCCTTTTTCTTGATTTCTTTGAAAAGGTCTTAAGAATACTAACAATTTTTGTGCTGACACCTATTTAAAATTGTTGATCATTTTTGAGATACAAATGTTTGAATATTTTAGGGGCCAGCCCTCTAGATCCTTAATGGGGACAGAAATTCGTGTTTTGATAAGTGGAATCGATTTAAATCATTAATTCAAAAATTTTCTATTCTATGATGTCTAACAAAATATTTCTACTTCTCTAGTTATATTGCGTCAAAGTTAAAGATCTTTGGCCCTTAAAAATCCCTAATTACGTAATAAATGGGTGTGGCAATATTTTTTTCTAATAGATATTGGTACGATCAACAACTTTGCTTTTATAATACATTACAAAATCTTTATCGTTTTGAAGTTATTTGTAATAGAGTTTACGAGTGTTTTGGCCCCTAAATAAATGGGCCAGTCCCTTATTTTTGATTTTGTTGGAAAGAACTTTTGATTCTTTACCTCTTTTGTAATATATGTCATAACAAAATATCAGCTGATAAAAAGATATAAATCAAAACGTGTGAAAATTTTGATTGAAAATTCGTGCCCAATTTTCGTGCCCAGGCGAGCTCCAAGAAATGGCGCAACAGGCATTAAACAACTACATGCTGCACAACTTCAAACTTTAGTCTACCTATCCTGAAAATTTCATATTCATATCTCTTATGGTTTCCGAGTTTATAGCTGCACAAAATGGGTCGTCAAAAATTACAAAATGGCCGACAATTCGGTACCGGAAGTGACTACGAAAAAATTAAGAAAAATGTATGAAGTTTAGAGCACGCCCAACCATCTGTGAAAAAATGGTTGAGATCGGTCGAATAGATTTCGAGAAATCTCGTGCACAAAATTTGGAAAAAAAAAATAATAATAACGAGATACGATCTCGTTACGAGTAACGAGTAGGTCTTCCTTGCGATTTCTGTTTTTAATCATACCATGAATAATCGATATAATTTTAGAATTACCCCCCCCCCCCCCACACACACACTTTCAGATAATGTATACAAATCCCTAATTACGTAAAAAATGGGTGTTGCAATGAGTTTTCCACTTAGATATTGCTACAATTAACAACTTTGCTTTTATAATGCATTACGAAATCTTAATCGTTTTTATGTAATTTGTAATAGACTTTACGAGTTTCTTGCCCCCCCCCCCCCCAAGAAAAAGGGGGCCAGCCCCTTTTTCTTGATTTCTTTGAAAAGGTCTTAAGAATACTAACATTTTTTGTTCTTACACCCATCTAAAATTGTTGATGATCATTTTTGAGATACAAATGTATGAATATTTTAGGGGCCAGCCCTCTAGATCCTTAATGGGGACAGGAATTCGTGTTTTGATAAGTGGAATCGATTTAAATCATAAATTCAAACATTTTCTCTTCTATCATGTCTAACAAAAAATGTCTACTTCTCTAGTTATATTGCGTCAAAGTTTAAGTACTTTGGCCCCTAAAAATCCCTAATTACGTAATAAATGGGCGTGGCAATAATTTTTTCTAATAGATATTGTTACGATCAACAACTTTGCTTCTATATTGCATTACAAAATCTTTATCGTTTTTAAGGTATTTGTAATAGAGTTTAAGAGTGCCTTTGCCCCTAAATAAAGGGGCCAGCCCCCTTTTCTTGATTTTCTTGGAAAGAACTTTTGATTATCTACCACTTTTGTTATATATGTCCTAACAAAATATCAACTGATAAAAAGATATCAATCAAAACGTGTGAAAATTTTGAATGAAAATTCATACCCAATTTTCGCGCAACAGGCATTAAACAACTACATGCTGCACAACTTCAAACTATAGTCTACCTATCCTGAAAATTTCATATTCATATCTCTTATTGTTTCCGAGTTTATAGCTGCACAAAATGGGTCGTCAAAAATTACAAAATGGCCGACAATGCGGTACCGGAAGTGACTACGAAAAAATTAAGAAAAATGTATGAAGTTTAGATCACGCCCAACCATCTGTGAAAAAATGGTTGAGATCGGTCGAATAGATTTCGAGAAATCTCGTGCACAAAATTTGGAAAAAAAAAATAATAATAACTAGATACGATCTCGTTACGAGTAACGAGTAGGTCTTCCGTCCGATTTTTTTTTTTAGATAAAATGATACCATGAGATATAGATACAATTTCAAAATTACCCCCCCCCCCAAAAAAAAAAAAAAAAAAAATTTGAAGATAAAGAATAAAAACCCTAATTACGTCAGACATGGGCCTGACGATGACTCTTTTAAACCGATAATGTAGAGATCAACAACTTTGATTTTTATAATGCATAACAAAATATTTATCGTTTTCAAGTTATTCGTAAGGAATTTACGAGTCTCTTGGTCCCTAATTAAAGGGGCCAGCCCCTTTTTCTTGATTTTATTGGATAGAACTTTTGATTCTCTAATACTTTTGTTCTATATGTCTTGTCAAAATATCAACTGATAAAAAGATACTGATCAAAACATATGGAAATTTTGATTCGAAATCTGTACCCCATTTTTGTGCCTAAGCGAGCTCCAAGGAATAGCGCCACTGGTGCAATACAACTAAATAGTGCACAACTTCAAACCATGCTCTACCTATCCTGAAAATTTCAAAGTCATATCTCTTATAGTTTCTGAGATCAACTCTGCACAAAATTGGTCGTAAAAAATTACAAAATCGACCGTAAATCCGGACCGGAAGTGACGACGACAAAAAATTCAAAAACATATAAAATTCAGATAATTTCCCATCATCTGTGAAAAAATTGTTCAGATCGGTTGAGTAGTTTTCGAGAAATCGCGTGCACAAAATTTGGAAAAAAAAAATAATAATAAACAGTACGAAAACTATAAGGTCTTCCGTTGGAAACGGAAGACCTTAACTAGATACGACCTCGTTACGAGTAACGAGTAGGTCTTCCGTCCGATTTTTTTTTTTTAGATAAAATGATACCATGAGATATCGATACAATTTCAAAATTACCCCCCCCCCAAAAAAAAAAATTGAAGATAAAGAATAAAAACCCTAATTACGTCAGACATGGGCCTGACGATGACTCTTTCAAACCGATAATGTAGAGATCAACAACTTTGATTTTATAATGCATAACAAAATATTTATCGTTTTCAAGTTATTCGTAATATAATTTACGAGTCTCTTGGTCCCTAATTAAAGGGGCCAGCCCCTTTTTCTTGATTTTATTGGATAGAACTTTTGATTCTCTACTACTTTTGTTCTATATGTCTTGTCAAAATATCAACTGATAAAAAGATACTGATCAAAACATATGGAAATTTTGATTCGAAATATGTACCCCATTTTTGTGCCTAAGCGAGCTCCAAGGAATAGCGCCACTGGTGCAAAACAACTAAATAGTACACAACTTCAAACCACGCTCTACCTATCCTGAAAATTTCAAAGTCATATCTCTTATAGTTTCTGAGATCAACTCTGCACAAAATTGGTCGTAAAAAATTACAAACTCGACCGTAAATCCGGACCGGAAGTGACGACGACAAAAAATTCAAAAACATATAAAATTCAGATAATTTCCCATCATCTGTGAAAAAATTGTTCAGATCGGTTGAGTAGTTTTCGAGAAATCGCGTGCACAAAATTTGGAAAAAAAAAATAATAATAAACAGTACGAAAACAATAAGGTCTTCCGTTGGAAACGGAAGACCTTAATAAGAAACAGTACGAAAACAATAAGGTCTTCCGCTGGAAACGGAAGACCTTAATAAGAAACAGTACGAAAACAATAAGGTCTTCCGCTGGAAACGGAAGACCTTAATAATAACTAGATACGATCTCGTTACGAGTAACGAGTAGGTCTTCCGTTCAATTTTTTAAACGATACGATTAAAATATCAATAAAATTTCAGAATTTCTCCTCAACCCCTCCCTTTCAGATAATGTATACGATTGCCAATATCCTTTCAAATGCGAGACAAAGTGTTTTGCTTTTTCACATTCAGCATATTAAAGATGTAAGATTTTAGTTCCCAAAAATCCTTAATTACATCATCAATGGGTGTGGCAATGAGTTTTACAAACTAATATTGCTACGATCAACAACTTTGCTTCTATGATGCTTTACAAAATCTTCATCGTTTTTTAAGGTATGTGTAAGAAACTTTACGAGTCTTTTGGCCCCTAATTTAAGGGGCCTGCCCCTTTTTTGAGTTCACTCAAAAGGTCCCACGAATACTAACATTTTTTGTCCTTACAACCATCTAAAATTGTTGTTCATTTTTGAGATACAAATGATTGAATGTTTTAGGGGCCAGCCCTCTAAATCCTTAATGGGGACAGACAATGGTGCTTTCATCAATGGAATCGATTAAAATAGTCAATGCAAACATTTTCTCTTCTACAATGCTTAACAAAATATGTCTCCTTTTCTAGATATATTGCGCCAAAGTTTAAGTACTTTAGCCCCTAAAAATCCCTAATTACGTAATAAATGGGCGTGGCAATGATTTTTTCTAATAGATATTGGTACGATCAACAACTTTGCTTCTATAATGCATTACACAATCTTTACCGTTTTTAAGATATCTGTAATAGAAGTTACGAGTGTCTTGGCCCCTAATTTAAAAGGCCAGACCCTTTTTCTTAAATTTAATCGAAAGGTCTCACAAATTCTAACATTTTTTGTTCTGACATCTATTTAAAATTGTTGTTCATTTTTGAGATACAAATGTTTGAATATTTTAGGGGCCAGCCCTCTAGATCCTTAATGGGGACGGAAATTCGTGTTTTGATAAGTGGAATCGATTTAAATCATAAATTCAAACATTTTCTCTTCTATGATGTCTAACAAAATATGTCTACTTATCTAGTTATATTGCGTCAAAGTTTAAGTACTCTGGCCCCTAAAAATCCCTAATTACGTAATAAATGGGCGTAGCAATGATTTTTTCTAATAGATATTGGTACGATCAACAACTTTGCTTCTATAATGCATTACAAAATCTTTATCGTTTTTAAGTTATTTGTAATAGAGTTTAAGAGTGCCTTGGCCCCTGAATAAAGAGGCCAGCCCCTTTTTCTTGATTTTGTTGGAAAGGACTTTGGATTATCTACCACTTTTGTTATATATGTCCTAACAAAATATTAACTGATAAAAAGATATAAATCAAAACGTGTGAAAATTTTGAATTAAAATTCATACCCAATTTTCGTGCCCAGGCGAGCTCCAAGAAATGGCGCAACAGGCATTAAACAACTACATGCTGCACAACTTCAAACTATCGTCTACCTATCCTGAAAATTTGATATTCATGTATTGATTATGTAAGATAGAAATGATTGAATATTTTAGGGGCCAGCCCTCTAGATCCTTAATGGGGACAAAAATTCGTGTTTTCATAAGTGGAATCAATTTAAAACATTTATTTAAACATTTTCTCTTCTATGATGTATTACAAAATATGTATACTTCTCTAGTTATTTTTCGTCAATGTTTAAGTACTTTGGCCCCTAAAAATCCCCAATTACGTAATAGATGGGCGTGGCAATGATTTTTTCAAATAGATATTGGTACGATCAACAACTTTGCTTCTATAATGCATTACAAAATCTTTATCGTTTTAAAGTTATTTGTAATAGAGTTTACGAATGCCTTAGCCCCTAAAAAAAGGGGCCAGCCCCTTTTTTTGATTTCTTTGAAAAGGTCTTAAGAATACAAACATTTTTTGTTCTTCCACCCATGTAAAATTGTTGATCATTTTTGAGATACAAATGATTGAATATTTCAGGGGCCAGCCCTCTAGATCCTTAATGGGGACAGAAATTCGTGTTTTGATAAGTGGAATCAATTTAAATCATTTATTCAAACATTTTCTCTTCTATGATGTCTAACAAAATATGTATACTTCTCTAGTTATTTTTCGTCAATGTTTAAGTACTTTGGCCCCTAAAAATCCCCAATTACGTATTAGATAGGCGTGGCAATAATTTTTTCTAATAGATATTGGTACGATCAACAGCTTTGCTTCTATAATGCATTACAAAATCTTTATCGTTTTTAAGTTATTTGTAATAGAGTTTATGAGTGTCTTGGCCCCTAATTTAAGGAGCCAGCCCCTATTTCTTGATTTTGTTGGAAAGAACTTTTCATTATCTACCACTTTTGTTAAATATGTCTTAACAAAATATTAACTCATAAAAAGATACAGATCAAAATGTATGAAATTTTTGATGCAAAATTCGTATCCAATTTTCGAGCCTAGGCGAGCTCAAAGAAATGGCGCCACTGGTGCAAAAAAAATACGTTCTGCACATCTTCAAACTATGGTCTACCTATCCTGAAAATTTCATATTTATATCTCTGATAGTCTCTGAGTTTATGTCTGCACAAAATGGGTCGTAAAAACTGACAAAATCGGCCGTAAATCGGAACCGGAAGTGACGATTTCAAAAATTCAAAAAACTTCTAGAAATATGACCACTGGCAATCATCTGTGAAAAAATTGTTGAAATCGGCCGAATAGTTTTCGAGATATCGCGTGCACAAAATTTGTGGAAAAAAATAATAATAACTAGATACGATCTCGTTACGAGTAACGAGTAGGTCTTCCTTGCGATTTCTGTTTTTAATCATACCATGAATAATCGATATAATTTTAGAATTACCCCCCCCCCACACACACACACTTTCAGATAATGTATACAAATCCCTAATTACGTAATAAATGGGTGTTGCAATGAGTTTTCCAGATAGATATTGCTACAGTTAACAACTTTGCTTTTATAATGCATTACGAAATCTTAATCGTTTTTATGTAATTTGTAATATACTTTACGAGTTTCTTGCCCCCCCCCCCCAAATAAAAGGGGGCCAGCCCCTATTTCTTGATTTTGTTGGAAAGAACTTTTGATTATCTACCAATTTTGTTATATATGTTTTAACAAAATATTAACTCATAAAAAGATACAGATCAAAACGTGTGAAAATTTTGATTCGAAATTCATACCCAATTTTCGAGCCTAGGCGAGCTCAAAGAAATGGCGCCACTGGCGCCAAAAAAGTACATTCTGCACACCTTCAAACTATGGTCTACCTATCCTGAAAATTTCATATTTATATCTCTGATAGTCTCTGAGTTTATGTCTGCACAAAGTTGGTCGTAAAAACTTACAAAATCGGCCGTTAATCGGAACCGGAAGTGACGATTTCAAAATTTCAAAAAACTTCTAGAATTATGACCACTTGCAATCATCTGTGAAAAAATGGTTGAAATCGGCCGAATAGTTTTCGAGATATCGCGTGCACAAAATTTGTGGAAAAAAATAATAATAATAATAACTAGATACGATCTCGTTACGAGTAACGAGTAGGTCTTCCGTTCAATTTTTTAAACGATTCGATTAAAATATCAATGAAATTTCAGAATTCTCCCTCAACCATCTCCTTTTAGATAATGTATACGATTGTCAATATCCTTTAAAATGCTTAACAAAGAGTTTTGCTTTTTAACATACAGCACATTAAATATTTAAGATTTTAGTCCCCTAAAATCTCTAATTACGTCATCAATGGGTTTGGAAATGAGTTTTACAAACAGATATTGCTGCTATCAACAACTTTGCTTCTATAATGCATTACAAAATCTTGATCATTTTTAAGGTATGAGTAATAGAGTTTAGGACTCTATTGGCCCCTAATTGAAGGGGCCAGCCCCTTCTTCCTGGTTTTATACGAAAGGTCTCATAAATACTAACATTTTTTGTTCTTACATCCATCTAAAATTGTTAATCACTTTTGAGATACAAATGTTTGAATATTTTAGGGGTCAGCCCTGTAGATCCCTAATGGGGACATACATTGGTGTTTTGATAAGTGGAATCGCTTTAAATCATTGATGCAAACATTTTCTCTTCTATGATGTCTAACAAAATATGTCTACTTCTCTAGTTATATTGCGTCAAAGTTTAAGTACTTTGGCCCCTAAAAATCCCTAATTACGTAATAAATGGGCGTGGCAATAATTTTTTCTAATAGATATTAGTACGATGAACAACTTTGCTTCTATAATGCATTACAAAATCTTTATCGTTTTTAAGTTATTTGTAATAAAGTTTAAGAGTGCCTTGGCCCCTAATTTAAGGGGCCAGCCCCTTTTCCTTGATTTCTTTGAAAATGTCTTAGGAATACTTACATTTTTTGTTATTACACCCATTTAAAATTGTTTATCATTTTTGAGATACAAATGTTTTATTATTTTAGGGGCCAACCCTCTAGATCCTTAATGGGGACGGAAATTCATGTTTTGATATGTGGAATCGATTTAAATTATAAATTCAAACATTTTCTCTTCTATGCTGTCTAACAAAATATGTATACTTCTCTAGTTATATTGCGTCAAAGTTTAAGTACTCTGGCCCCTAAAAATCCCTAATTACGTAATAAATGGGCGTGGCAATGATTTTTTGTAATAGATATTGTTACGATCAACACTTTTGCTTCTATAATGCATTACAAAATCTTTATCGTTTTTAAGTTATTTGTAATAGAGTTTAAGAGTGCCTTGTCCCCTAAATAAAGGGGCCAGCCCCTTTTTCTTGATTTTGTTGGAAAGAACTTTTGATTGTCTACCACTTTTGTTATATATGTTCTAACAAAATATCAACTGATAAAAAGATATAAATCAAAACGTGTGAAAATTTTGAATGAAAATTCGTACCCAATTTTCGTGCCCAGGCGAGCTCCAAGAAATGGCGCAACAGGCATTAAACAACTACATGCTGCACAACTCCAAACTATCGTCTACCTATCCTGAAAATTTGATATTCATATCTCTAATAGTTTTCGAGTTTATAGCTGCACAAAATGGGTCGTCAAAAATTACAAAATGGCCCACAATTCGGTACCGGAAGTGACTACGAAAAAATTGAGAAAAATGTATTAAGTTTAGATCACGCCCTAACATCTGTGAAAAAATGGTTGAAATCGGTCGAATAGATTCCGAGAAATCGCGTGCACAAAATTTGGAAAAAAATAATAATAATAAGAAATAATAATAATAATAATAAGAAACAGTACGAAAACAATAAGGTCTTCCGTTTCCAACGGAAGACCTTAATAAGAAACAGTACGAAAACAATAAGGTCTTCCGTTGGAAACGGAAGACGTTAATAATAACTAGATACGATCTCGTTACGAGTAACGAGTAGGTCTTCCGTTCAATTTTTTAAACGATTCGATTAAAATATCAATGAAATTTCAAAATTCTCCCTCAACCACTTCCTTTTAGATAATGTATACGATTGTCAATATCCTTTAAAATGCTTAACAAAGAGTTTTGCTTTTTAACATACAGCACATTAAAGATTTAAGATTTTAGTCCCCTAAAATCTCTAAATACGTCATCAATGGGTTTGGAAATGAGTTTTACAAACTGATATTGCTGCGATCAACAACTTTGTTTTTATAATGCATTACAAAATCTTGATCATTTTTAACGTATGAGTAATAGAGTTTAGGACTCTATTGGCCCCTAATTTTAAGGGCCAGCCCCATTATCTTGATTTTATACGAAAGGTCTCATGAATACTAACATTTTTGGTTCTTACATCCATCTAAAATTGATGTTTACTTTTGAGATACAAATGATTGAATATTTTAGGGGCCAGCCCTCTAGATCCTTAATGGGGACAGAAATTTGTATTTTGATAAGTAGAATCAATTTAAATCATTTAATCAAACATTTTCTTTTCTTTGATGTCTAACAAAATATGTATACTTCTCTAGTTATTTTTCGTCAAAGTTTTAGTACTTTGGCCCCTAAAAATCCCTAATTACGTAATAAATGGGCGTGGCAATGATTTTTTCGAATAGATATTGGTACGATCAACAACTTTGCTTCTATAATGCATTACAAAATCTTTATCGTTTTTAAGTTATTTGTAATAGAGTTAACGAGTGCCTTGGCCCCTAATTTAAGGGGCCAGCCCCTTTTTCTTGATTTCTTTGAAAAGGTTTTAAGAATACAAACATTTTTTGTTCTTACACCCATGTAAAATTGTTGATCATTTTTGAGATACAAATGATTGAATATTTTAGGGGCCAGCCCTCTTGATCCTTAATGGGGACAGAAATTCGTATTTTGATAAGTAGAATCAATTTAAATCATTTAATCAAACATTTTCTCTTCTTTGATGTCTAACAAAATATGTATACTTCTCTAGTTATTTTTCGTCAAAGTTTTAGTACTTTGGCCCCTAAAAATCCCTAATTACGTAATAAATAGGCGTGGCAATGATTTTTTCGAATAGATATTGGTACGATCAACAACTTTGCTTCTATAATGCATTACAAAATCTTTATCGTTTTTAAGTTATTTGTAATAGAGTTAACGAGTGCCTTGGCCCCTAATTTAAGGGGCCAGCCCCTTTTTCTTGATTCCTTTGAAAAGGTCTTAAGAATACAAACATTTTTTGTTCTTACACCCATGTAAAATTGTTGATCATTTTTGAGATACAAATGATTGAATATTTTAGGGGCCAGCCCTCTAGATCCTTAATGGGGACAGAAATTCGTGTTTTGATCAGTGGAATTAATTTAAATCATTTATTCAAACATTTTCTCTTCTATGATGGCTAACAAAATATGTATACTTCTCCAGTTATTTTTCGTCAAAGTTTAATTACTATGGCCCCTAAAATTCCCTAATTACGTAATAAATGGGCGTGGCAATAATTTTTTCTTATAGATATTGGTACGATCAACAACTTTGCTTCTATAATGCATTACAAAATCTTTATCGTTTTTTAAGTTATACGTAATAGAGTTTACGAGTGCCTTGGCCCCTAAAAAAAGAGGCCAGCCCCTATTTCTTGATTTCGTTGGAAAGAACTTATGATTATCGACCACTTTTGTTATATATATCTTAACAAAATATCAACTGATAAAAAGATACAGATCAAAACGTTTGAAATTTTTGAATGAAAATTCGTACTCAATTTTCGAGCCCAGGCGAGCTCCAAGAAATGGCGCCACTGGCGTAAAACAAAATAATAGTGCACAACTTCAGACTATAGACTACCTATCCTGAAAATTTCATAGTCATATCTCTGATAGTTTCTGAGATCAGCTCAGCACAATATAGGTCGTAAAAAACTACAAAATGGTCGATAAATCGGTACCGGAAGTGACGACAACAAAAATTTCAAAAACATATAAAATTCAGATGATGACTCATCATCTGTGAAAAAATGTTGAAAATCGGTCGAATAGTTTTTGAGAAATCGCGTGCACAAAATTTGGAAAAAAAAAAATAATAATAATAACTAGATACGATCTCGTTACGAGTAACGAGTAGGTCTTCCGTTCAATTTTTTAAGCGATTCGATTAAAATATCAATGAAATTTCAGAATTCTCCCTCAACCACTTCCTTTTTGATAATGTATACAATTGTCAATATCCTTTAAAATGCTTAACAAAGAGTTTTGCTTTTTAACATACAGCACATTAAGATTTAAGATTTTAGTCCCCTAAAATCTCTAATAAGATCATCAATGGGTTTGGAAATGAGTTTTACAAACTGATATTGCTGCGATCAACAACTTTGTTTCAATAATGCATTACAAAATCTTGATCGTTTTTATGGTATGTGTAATAGAGTATAGGCGTCTACTGGCCCCTAATTTAAGGGGCCAGCCCCTTTTTCTTGGTTTCATACGAAAGGTCTCATGAATACTAACATTTTTCGTTCTTACACCTATCTTAAATTGTTGTTCATTTTTTAGATAAAAATGAGTGAATATTTTAGGGGCCAGCCCTCTAGATCCTTAATGGGGACAGACATTGTTTTTTTGATTAGTGGAATCGATTAGAATCATTAATGCAAACATTTTCTCTTCTACAATGCCTAACAAAATGTTTCCTTCTCTAGTTATATTGCGTCAAAGTTTAAGTACTTTGGCCCCTCAAAATCCCTAATTACGTAATAAATGGGCGTGGCATTGATTTTTCTGATAGATATTGTTACGATCAACAACTTTGCTTCTATAATGCATTACAAAATCTTTTTCGTTTTTAAGTTATTTGTAATAGAATTTACGAGTGTCTTGGCCCCTAATTTAAAGGGCCAGCCCCTTTTTCTTGATTTTGTTGAAAAGGTCTTAAGAATACTAACACATTTTGTTCTTGTACTTATCAGAAATTGTTGTTCAGTTTTGAGATACAAATGATTGATTATTTTAGGGGCCAGCCCTTTAGATCCTTTATGGGGACAGACATTGGTGTTTTGATTGGTGGAATCGATTAGAATCATTAATGCAAATATATTCTATTCTACAATGCCTAACAAAATATGTTTCCATCTCTGAATAGATTGCATCAAAGTTTAAGTACTTTGGCCCCTAAAAATCCCTAATAACGTAATAAATAGGCGTGGCATTAATTTTTTCTGATAGATAGTGGTACGATCAACAACTTTGCTTCTATAATGCATTACAAAATCTTTATCGTTTTTAAGATATGTATAATAGAGTTTACGAGTGTATTGGCCCCTAATTTAAAGGGCCAGCCCCTTTTTCTTGATTTTGTTGGAAAGAACTTTTTATTCTCTACCACTTTTGTTATATATGTCTTAACAAAATATCAACTGATAAAAAGATACAGATCAAAACGTATGAAAATTTTGAAAAAAAAATTGTACCCGATTTTTGTGCCTAGGCGAGCTCCAAGAAATGGCGACACTGGCGTAAAACAAATAAATAGGGCACAACTTCAAACTATAGTTTACATATCCTGAAAATTTTATAATCATATCTCTGATAGTTTCTTAGATCAGCTCTGTACAAAATAGGTCGTAAAAAACTACAAAATCGCCGATAAATCGGTACCGGAAGTGACGACAACAAAAATTTCAAAAACATATAAAATTCAGATCATGCCTCATTATCTGTGAAAAAATGATTGAAATCGGACGAACCGTTTTCGAGAAATCGCGTGCACAAAATTTGGAAAAAAAATAATAATAATAACTAGACACGATCTCGTTGCGAGCAACGAGGAGGTCTTCCGTTCGATTTTTAGAATGAAATATGACATCATCGACTTTGATTTTCGACAACAAAACATGTTATGAAAAAAAGGAGTAAAGTACTACTGCTTTATTGTATTGCTTTTTATAAGTTCTCTTGCTTTTTTAAATACTTGCATTTCTTTCAATTAAGATAGAAAAGATCAAACTTATTAACCTCTGGTCCCTCAAAAACCCTAATTGGGTAACGCAAGAGAAAATCATTATATTGTTGGGATATATAAACGTATTATACCTAATCTAGCTTTAATAACCTTTCACAAAATATCCCTCAATAAAGGGCTATAGATAAAAGATTTTAGAGCTCTTTGATCCCCTAGTTTAAGGGGCAATCCCTTTTTGTTGAATTCAAATGAAAGGACATTTAATTCTGAACACATTTTGTCAACAAGTGTTTAGAAATTCGTTACCGTTTTGGAGATATATGAGAAAGAAGGTTTTAGGGGCCGATCCCTTATCTCCTTTTAGGGGCCGTTTAACGAAATTTTGAAGGTTGCATTTTGTTGAGAACATCATTTTGAACAACTTTTCTTCGTACTGCATTACAAAAAATATTTCCTTTCTGAGATATGGGTGATAAAAATTTAGGACTTTTGGCCCCTAAAACCCTTAATTACGTAACACATGATAAAATCATTACATTGCTTTGATACATAACTATAAGATAAACACATTTGCTTCTATAACATTTCACAAAATATCCCTCAATAAAGGGTAATAGATAAACGACTTTAGAGCCTTTTGCATCTTTTTGAACAACTTTTCTTCTGTACTGCATTTCAAAATATTTTACCTTTCTGAGATATGGGTGATCAAAACTTGGGACTTTTGGCCTCCAAAAACCCCAAATTACAAAACACATGACAAAACCAATACATTGCTTTGATACATAACTGCAGGATAAACACATTTGCTTCTATAACATTTCACAAAATATCCCTCAATAAAGGGCTATAGATAAAATACTTTAGAGCCCTTCGGTCCCCTAATTTTAGGGGCCAGTCCCTTTTTCTTGATATCAAATGAAAGGTTATTTAATTCTAAACAAATTTTGTTCAACAAGTGTTTAGAAATTCGTTACCGTTCTGGAGATATATGAGAAAGAAGGTTTTAGGGGCCGATCCCATAACTCTTTATAGGGGCCGTTTAACGAAATTTTGAAGGTTGCATTTTGTTGAGAACATCATTTTGAACAACTTTTCTTGTGTATTGCATTACAAAATATATTTCCTTTCTGAGATATGGGTGATCATAATTTTGGAGTTTTGGCCCCTAAAAACCCTTAATTACGTAACACATCATAAAATCATTACATTGCTTGAATACATTACTATAAGATAAACACATTTGCTTCTATAACATTTCACAAAATATCTCTCAGTAAAAAGCTACAGATTAAAGAATTAAGAGCCCTTTGGACCCCTGATTTAAGTGGCCAGCCCCTTTTTCCTGATATCAAATAAAAGGTCATTTAATTCTACACAAATTTTGTTCAACAAGTGCTTAGAAATTTGTTACCGTTCTAGAGATATATGAGAAAGAAGGTTTTAGGGGCCAGTCCCTTATCTCCTTTTAGGGGTCGTTTAACGAAATTCTGACCGTTGCATTTTGTTGAGAACATCATTTTGAACAACTTTTCTTTAATACTGCATTACAAAATATTTTTCTTTTCTGAGATATGGGTGATCGAAATTTTGGACTTTTGGCCCCTAAAAACCCTTAATTACGTAACACATGATAAAATCATTACATTGCTTGAATACATAACTGTGAGATAAACACATTTGCTTCTCTAACATTTCACAAAATATCTCTCAGTAAAGAGCTACAGAATAAAGACTTTAGAGCCCTTTGGTCCCCTAATTTAAGGGGCCAGCCCCTTATTCCTGATATCAAATAAAAGGTCATTTAATTCTACACAAATTTTGTTCAACAAGTGCTTAGAAATTTGTTACCGTTCTAGAGATATATGAGAAAGAAGGTTTTAGGGGCCGGTCCCTTATCTCCTTTTAGGGGTCGTTTAACGAAATTCTGACGGTTGCATTTTGTTGAGAACATCATTTTGAACAACTTTTCTTCTGTACTGCATTACAAAATATTTTTCCTATCTGAGATATGGGTGATCGAAATTTTGGACTTTTGGCCCCTAAAAACCCTTAATTACGTAACACATGATAAAATCATTACATTGCTTGAATACATAACTGTGAGATTAACATATTTGCTTCTATAATCTATAACAAAATATCCCTCGGTAAAGAGTTATGGGTAAAAGACTTTAGAGCCCTTTAGGTCCCTTATATTAGGGGCCAGCCCCTTTTTCTTGGTATTAAATGAAAGGTCATTTGATTATAAAGATATTTTATTCAACAAGTGTTCAGAAATTCGTTACCATTCTTGAGATATCTGAGACAAAATGTTTTAGGGGCCGGTCCCTTATCTCCTTTTTGGGGCCGCTGAACCAAATTTTTTAGGTTGCATGTTGTTAAGTACATCATTTTGAGCATCTTTTCTTTAATACTGCATTTCAAAATATTTTTCCTTTTTGAGATATGGGTGATCGAAATTTTGGACTTTTGGCCCCTAAAAACCCTTAATTACGTAACACATGATAAAATCATTACATTGCTTGAATACATAACTGTGAGATAAACACATTTGCTTCTCTAACATTTCACAAAATATCTCTCAGTAAAGAGCTACAGAATAAAGACTTTAGAGCCCTTTGGTCCCCTAATTTAAGGGGCCAGCCCCTTATTCCTGATATCAAATAAAAGGTCATTTAATTCTACACAAATTTTGTTCAACAAGTGCTTAGAAATTTGTTACCGTTCTAGAGATATATGAGAAAGAAGGTTTTAGGGGCCGGTCCCTTATCTCCTTTTAGGGGTCGTTTAACGAAATTCTGACGGTTGCATTTTGTTGAGAACATCATTTTGAACAACTTTTCTTCTGTACTGCATTACAAAATATTTTTCCTATCTGAGATATGGGTGATCGAAATTTTGGACTTTTGGCCCCTAAAAACCCTTAATTACGTAACACATGATAAAATCAATACATTGCTTGAATACATAACTGTGAGATTAACATATTTGCTTCTATAATCTATAACAAAATATCCCTCGGTAAAGAGTTATGGGTAAAAGACTTTAGAGCCCTTTAGGTCCCTTATATTAGGGGCCAGCCCCTTTTTCTTGGTATTAAATGAAAGGTCATTTGATTATAAAGATATTTTATTCAACAAGTGTTCAGAAATTCGTTACCATTCTTGAGATATCTGAGACAGAATGTTTTAGGGGCCGGTCCCTTATCTCCTTTTTGGGGCCGCTGAACCAAATTTTTTAGGTTGCATGTTGTTAAGTACATCATTTTGAGCATCTTTTCTTTAATACTGCATTTCAAAATATTTTTCCTTTTTGAGATATAGGTGATCAAAGTTTTGGACTTTTGACCCCTAAAAACCCCTAATTACGTAACATATGAGAAAATCGTTATACTGCTTGGCTTTATAATTATAAGATAAACATATTTGCTTCTATAATTTATTATAAATTATCTCTCGGTAAAGAGTTATGGGTAAAAGACTTTAGAGCCTTCTAGGTCCCTAATTTGAGGGGCCAGCCCCTTTTTCTTGAGATTAGCAGAAAGGTCTTGTAAAAATAAACTTTTTTTACATTACATGTTTTAACAAAATATTTTCCAGAAAAGAGATAAAAAGAGATAAGCACAAAAATTCACGACGCTTTTTTAATGTCAATTTTCGAGCCATAGCGAGCTTTGGCGCCAGAAGTGCTAAACATACAAAACAACAATCATGCAAAACTTCAATCTTTCCTTTACCTACCGTTAAAAGTTGAGCTCAATATCTCTTATAGTTTAGGAGAACAACAGAAGACAAAATACCCATATAAAAATTAGAAAAATCTCAATATCTCAAAAACGGATATGACGTCATCAATACAAAAAATTTCCAATCAAGTTCAGACCACTATCTATCACGTCCTAAAATTGGATTGAAATCGGCCGAGCCGTTTCTGAGAAATCGCGTGCACAAAAAACGGCAGAAAAATAATAATAATAATAGGGAAAAAGAAACAAAGCAATAACAATAAGGTCTTCCGTTGGAAACGGAAGACCTTAATAAGAAACAGTACGAAAACTATAAGGTCTTCCGTTGGAAACTCTATTAATAATACGTAATAAATGGGCGTGGCAATAATTTTTCTAATAGATATTGGTACGATCAACAACTTTGCTTCTATAATGCATTACAAAATCTCAAAATCGTTTTTAAGTTATTTGTAATAGAGTTTACGAGTGCCTTGGCCCCTAAAAAAAGGGGCCAGCCCCTTTTTCTTGATTTCGTTGAAAAGAACTTTTGATTATCTACCACTTTTGTTATATATATGTGAACAAAATATCAACTGATAAAAAGATACAGATCAAAACGTTTGAAAATTTTGAATGAAAATTCGTACTCAATTTTCGTGCCCAGGCGAGCTCGAAGAAATGGCGCCACTGGCGTAAAACAAAATAATAGTGCACAACTTCAGACTATAGACTACCGATCCTGAAAATTTCATAGTCATATCTCTGATAGTTTCTGAGATCAGCTCTGCACAAAATAGGTCGTAAAAAACTACAAAATGGTCGATAAATCGGTACCGGAAGTGACGACAACAAAAATTTTAAAAACATATAAAATTCAGATGATGACTCATCATCTGTGAAAAAATGTTGAAAATCGGTCGAATAGTTTTCGAGAAATCGCGTGCACAAAATTTGGAAAAAAAAATAATAATAATAATAAGAAACAGTACGAAAACTATAAGGTCTTCCGTTGGAAACGGAAGACCTTAATAACTAGATACGATCTCGTTACGAGTAACGAGTAGGTCTTCCGTTCAATTTTTAAACAATACGATTTAAATATCAATGAAATTTCAGAATTCCTTCTCAACCACTCCCTTTCAGATAATGTATACGATTGTCTATAATATTTCAAATGCTTAACAAAAAGTTTTGCATTTTCACATACAGCACATTAAAGATTTAAGATTTTAGTCCCCTAAAATCCCTAATTACGTCATAAATTGATGTGGCAATGAGTTTTACAAACTGATATTGTTACGATCAACGACTATATTTTTATTATTCATTACAAAATCTTGATCGTTTTTAAGGTATGTGTGACCAACTTTAGGAGTGTCTTGGCCCCTAATTTAAGGGGCCAGCCCTTTTTTTCTTGATTTCATTCAAAAGGTCCCAAGAATACTAACATTTTTTTTCATTACACGTATCTAAAATTGTTGGTCATTTTTTAGATACAAATGATTGAATATTTCAAGGGGCCAGTCCACTAGATCCTAAATGGGGACAGACATTGGTGCTTTGACAAATGGTATCGATTAGAATCATCAATGCAAACATTTTCTCTTCTACAATGCTTAACAAAATATGTCTCCTTTTCTAGATATCTTGCATCAAAGTTTACGTACTTTGGCCCCTAAAAATCTCTAATTACGTAATAAATGGGCGTGGCAATGATTTTACCTGATATATTTTGTTACGATCAACAAATTTGCTTCTATAATGCATTACAAAATCATGATCTTTTTAAGTTATTTGTAATCGAGTTTACGAGTGTTTTGGCCCCTAATTAAAGGGGCCAGTCCCTTTTTCATGGTTTCTTTAAAAAGGTCTTAAGAATACTAACATTTTTTATTCTTACACCCATCTTAAATTGTTGATTATTTTTGAGATACAAATGATTGAATATTTTAGGGGCCATCCCTTTAAATCCTTAATGGGGACAGATGTTGGTGTTTTATTAAAGGAATCGATTAGAATCATCAATGCAAACATTTTCTCTTCTACAACGCTTAACAAAATATGTCTCCTTCTCTAGATATATTGCCTCAAAGTTTAAGTACTTCGACCACTAAAAATCCCTAATTACGTAATAAATGGGCGTGGCAATGATTTTAATTGATAGATATTGTTGTGATCAACAACTTTGCTTCTTTAATGCATTACAAAATCATGATCGTTTTAAAGTTATTTGAAACTGAGTTTACGAGTGTCTTGGTCCCTAAAAAAAGGGTCCAGCCCCTTTTTCTTGATTTTGTTGAAAAGAACTTTTGATTCTCTACCACTTTTGTTCTATATGTCATAACAAAATATCAACTGATAAAAAGATACAGATTAAAACATATGGAAATTTTGTTTCGAAATTCGTACCCAATTTTCGTGCCTAAGCGAGCTCCAAGAAAGGGCGCCACTGGCGTAAAACAAAATAATAGTGCACAACTTCAGACTATAGACTACCTATCCTGAAAATTTCATAGTCATATCTCTGATAGTTTCTGAGATCAGCTCTGCACAAAATAGGTCGTAAAAAAACTACAAAATGGCCGATAAATCGGTACCGGAAGTAATGACACCAAAAATTTCAAAAACATATAAAATTCAGATGATGACTCATCATCTGTGAAAAAATAGTTGAAATCGGTCGAATAGTTTCCGAGAAATCGCGTGCACAAAATTTGGAAAAAATAATAATAATAATAAGAAACAGTACGAAAACTATAAGGTCTTCCGTTGGAAACGGAAGACCTTAATAAGAAACAGTACGAAAACAATAAGGTCTTCCGCTGGAAACGGAAGACCTTAATAAGAAACAGTACGAACACTATAAGGTCTTCCGTTGGAAACGGAAGACCTTAATAACTAGATTCGATCTCGTTGCGAGCAACGAGTGGGTCTTCCGTTCGATTTTTGAATAGATTAGATCAAACTTATCAATTCAAAGATAAAAACGTAGATCTAAGCGAAAAATAGTAAAAAAAAATTTGCGGCACTGGAGGCTTGAACCCGGGTCGCCTGGGCCATGTCCACGACTCTATGGACTGAGCTACTCGGACTCTCGCTTCAGGACTTTGACGCTTAATTTCTCGAGAACGCCTTGATCGATTTTGAAACAAACTACATATTCTGAATCAGTGAAAGGGTCACTATCATCTCATTGGAAAAAATATATAAAAATAAAAAGTTGAAAATTTTCATTTTTTAATTTTGCTTCCGGTGACGAGCGGAAGTGACGGCAAACAATATCGTGACCGAGGTACACGAGGATATTGCTAGATCTATCATCTCTGAAAAGTTCAGTTCTCTATCTTTACTCGTTTTTGAGAAACATCGCCCACAAAATTGACTTTTAAAAATCGTAAAACGACGATAACTTCCGACCGGAAGTAAAATTTTTAAAAATTGTTCCGGCGGTATAAAATTCATATGACTAGGCATCAGCCCTGAAAATTTGAAGGAAATCGAACGAGTCATCTCTGAGAAATCGCCCGCACAAAATTTGTAAGACAAAAAAAGAATAATAACTAGATTCGATCTATCATATCTGAAAATTTGATTGATATCGGACGAGCCGTTTCTGAGAAAGCGCGTGCACAAAAATAGGAAGAAAAAAAATATAATATCTATAACCTTTCACAAAATATCCCTCAGTAAAGAGCTACAGATGAAAGACTTAAGAGCCCTTTGGTCCCCTAATTTGAGGGGCCAGCCCCTTTTTCTTGATATCAAATAAAAGGTCTTTTAAATTTCAACACATTTTGTTCAACAAGTGTTAAGAGATTTGTTACCGTACTTGACATATATGGGAAAGAACGATTTAGGGGCCGATCCCTTAACTCCTTATAGGGGCCATTTAACGAAATTTTGAAAATAGCATATTATTTAGAACATCATTTTGACTATCTTTACTTCTATACTACATTTCAAAATATTTTTCCTTACTGAGATATGGGTGATCAAAATTCTGGACTTTTGGCCCCTAAAAACCCCTAATTACGTAACACATGATAAAATCATCACATTGCTTAGATACATAACTGTAAGATAAACATATTTGCTTCTACAACTGTTCCCAAAAAATCCCTCAGTAAAGAGCTACAGATGAAAGACTTTAAAGGCCTTTGGTCCCCTAATTTGAGGGGCCAGCCCTTTTTTCTTGATATCAAATAAAAGGTCTTGTAAATATAAACTTTTTTTGCATTACATGTGTTAACAAAATATTTTTCAGAAAAGAGATAAACTATGAAAACCATTAAAAATTACGACGTTTTTTAAGTCTCAATTTTCGGGACCAGGCGAGCTTAAACGCCTTTTAAGCGTGACAAATATGAACGCCAAATAGCACATCTACAATCTTTTGTCTACAATCCCTGAAAGTTTGAACTCAATATCTTTTACCGTTTAGGAGGAGATCCCTGGACAAGACGACCCTCTGAAAATCGTTGAAACGTCATTTTCTCAAGAACGGAAATGACGTCATCAAATTAAAAAAATGCATATTAAGTTCGGATTAATACCTATTAGATCTGAAAGTTTCACGAAAATCGGCTGAGCCATTTCTGAGAAATCGCCTGCACAAATTTTGTAAGAAAAAAAATAATAATAATAGGGAAAAAGAAACCGAACGAAAACAATAAGGTCTTCCGTTGGAAAACGGAAGACCTTAACTAGATTCGATCTCGTTGCGAGCAACGAGTGGGTCTTCCGTCCGATTTTTGAATAGATTAGATTAAACTTATCAATTTAATGATAAAATCGTAGATCTAAGCAAAAATAAGAGAAAAAAAATTTGCGGCACTCGGGGCTTGAACCCGGGTCGCCTGGGCCATGTCCACGACTCTATCGACTGAGCTACTCGGACTCTCGCTTCAGGACTTTGACGCTTAATTTCTCGAGAACGCCTTGATCGATTTTAAAACAAATTGCATATTCTGAATCAGGAAAAGGGTCACTATCATCTAATTTGAAAAAATATATCAAAACAAAAAGTTGAAATTTTTCATTTTTTAAATTTGCTTCCGGTGACGACCGGAAGTGACGGCCAACATTCTCTTGACCGAGGTTCACGAGGATATTGCTAGATCTATCATCTCTGAAAATTTCAGTTCTCTATCTTTGATCAATTTTGAGAATCATCGCCGACAAAATTTACTTTTAAAAATCGTAAAACGACGATAACCTACAACCGGAAGTGAATTTTTAAAAATTGTTCCGGCGGTATAAAATTCAAATGACTAGGCATCAGCCCTGAAAATTTGAAGGAAATCAAACAAGTCATCTCTGAGAAATCGCCTGCACAAAATTTGTAAGACAAAAAAAGAATAATAATAATAATAATAATAAGAAAAGTGAAAAAGAAACATTACAATAATAGAAGGGTCTTCCGCTGAAGACGGAAGACCCTAATAATAATAATAACAATAAGAAAAGTGAAAAAGAAACAATAGAATAATAGAAGGGTCTTCCGCTGAAGACGGAAGACCCTAACTAGATTCGATCTCGTTGCGAGCAACGAGTGGGTCTTCCGTTCAATTTTTGAATAGATAAGATTAAACTTATCAATTCAAAGATAAAATCGTAGATCTAAGCGAAAAAAAGAGAAAAAAAATTTTCTGCACTCGAAGCTTGAACCCGGGTCGCCTGGGCCATGTCCACGACGATATCGACTGAGCTACTCGGACTCTCGCTTCAGGACTTTGACGCTTAATTTCTCGAGAATGCCTTGATCGATTTTAAAACTAATTACATATTCTGAATCAGTGAAAGGGTCACTTTAAGGTGTAAAAATTTCAAAGAAAAATATAAAAAAATAAAAAAGTCGAAAAATTCAATTTTTCAAAATTTCTTCCGGTGACGACTTGAAGTGACGGCAGACATTCTCTTGACCGAGGTTCTCCAGAAAAACGCTAGATCTATCATCTCTGAAAATTTCAGCCTTTTATCTTTACTCGTTTTTGAGAAACCCGACAGACAAAATTGACTTTTTAAAATCGTAAACGGACGATAACTTCTGACCGGAAGTGTTTTTTCAAAAAATAAAAATTCTATATCAGCTTTAGATAAAAACACGTCTATATTGAAAATTTGAGCGAAATCGAACAGCCATCTCCGAGAAATCGTCTGCACAAAATCGGTAAGAAAAAAAAAGAATAATAATAATAACTAGATTCGATCTCGTTGCGAGCAACGAGTGGGTCTTCCGTCCAATTTATGAATAGATAAGATTAAACTTATCAATTCAAAGATAAAATCATAGATCTAAGCGAAAAAAAGAGAAAAAAATTTTGCAGCACTCGAGGCTTGAACCCGGGTCGCCTGGGCCATGTCCACGACTATAACGACTGAGCTACTCGGACTCCGCTTCAGAACTTTGACGCTTAATTTCTCGAGAATGCCTTGATCGATTTTAAAACTAATTACATATTCTTAATCAGTAAAAGAGTCATTATAAGGTGTAAAAATTTCAAAGAAAAATATAAAAAAATAAAAAAGTTGAAAAATTCAATTTTTCAAATTTCCTTCCGGTGACGACCGGAAGTGACGGCGGACATTCTCTTGACTGAGGTTCACCAGAAAAACGATAGATCTATCATCTCTGAAAATTTCAGCCTTTTATCTTTACTCGTTTTTGAGAAACCCCACAGACAATATTGACTTTTAAAAATCGTAAACGGACGATAACTTCTGACCGGAAGTGTTTTTTCAAAAAAAAAAAATTATATATCAGCTTTAGATAAAAGCACGTTTATATTGAAAATTTGAGCGAAATCGACCAAGCCATCTCCGAGAAATCGTCTGCACAAAATCGGTAAGAAAAAAAAAGAATAATAATAATAACTAGATTCGATCTCGTTGCGAGCAACGAGTGGGTCTTCCGTCCAATTTTTGAATAGATGAGATTAAACTTATCAATTCAAAGATAAAATCATAGATCTAAGCGAAAAAAAGAGAAAAAGATTTTGCGGCACTCGAGGCTTGAACCTGGGTCGCCTGGGCCATGTCCACGACTATAACGACTGAGCTACTCGGACTCCGCTTCAGAACTTTGACGCTTAATTTCTCGAGAATGCCTTGATCGATTTCAAAACTAATTACATATTCTTAATCAGTAAAAGGGTCACTATAAGGTGTAAAAATTTCAAAGAAAAATATTAAAAAATAAAAAAGTCGAAAAATTCAATTTTTGAAATTTCCTTCCGGTGACGACCGGAAGTGACGGCAGAAATTCTCTATACCGAGGTGCACCAGAAAAACGGTAGATCTATCATCTCTGAAAATTTCAGTTCTCTATCTCTACTCGTTTTTGAGAAACCCGACCAACAAAATTGACTTTTTAAAATCGTAAACGGACGATAACTTCTGACCGGAAGTGTTTTTTCAAAAATGAAAAAAAATGTATCAGCTTTAGATAAAAACACGTTTATATTGAAAATTTGAGCGAAATCGACCCAGCCATCTCCGAGAAATCGTCTGCACAAAATCGGTAAGAAAAAAAAAGAATAATAATAATAATAACAATAAGAAAAGTGAAAAAGAAACAATAGAATAATAGAAGGGTCTTCCGCTGAAGACGGAAGACCCTAACTAGATTCGATCTCGTTGCGAGCAACGAGTGGGTCTTCCGTCCGATTTTTGAATAGACTAGATTAAACTTATCAATTCAAAGATAAAATCGTTGATCTAAGCAAAAAAAATGAAAAAATTTTTTGCGGCACTCGAGGCTTGAACCCGGGTCGCCTGGGCCATGTCCACGACTATATCGACTGAGCTACTCGGACTCTCGCTTCAGGACTTTGACGCTTAATTTCTCGAGAATGCCTCGATCGATTTTAAAACAAAGTACATATTCTGAATCAGTGAAAGGGTCACTATAAGGTGTGAAAATTTCAAAGAAAAATATTCAAAAATAAAAAAGTCGAAAAATTCAATTTTTCAAATTTCCTTCCGGTGACGAACGGAAGTGACGGCGAACATTCTCTATACCGAGGTGCACCAGGAAATCGATAGATCTATCATCTCTGAAATTCTCAGCTCTCTATCTTTGCTCGTTTTTGAAAAACCTGAGCGACAAAATTGACTTTTTAAAATCGTAAACGGACGATAACTTCCGACCGGAAGTGAATTTTCAAAATCTGTTTCAGCGGTATAAATTTCAGATAACGAGGCTTCAGTCCTGAAAATTTGAGAGAAATCGATCGTCCCATCTCTGAGAAATCGCCTGCACAAAATTTGTAAGACAAAAAAAGAATAATAATAATAATAACTAGAGCAAAGCTCGTTGCAAAGCAACGAGTGGGTCTTCCGTTAATGTCGGAAGTAAAGCTGGAAGTACCTGTAAGAAGCAGAGCTCTTAAAGCAACAACAAGAGTAGCTAAAATAAAAGGATTAAAAAAATCGAATTATTCTTGGTACGACTTAACAAAATACGAATGATTTTAAGTACGACTTAACAAAGCCTTTCCGATTTCAAGAACGACTTAACAAAAAAAATCCGAATGTGTTCAAGTACGACTTAACAATTATTTTTGGTACGAGTTAATTTTACTTTAAACATTACGCTATTTTTTAAAACAAGGACGCGGAATCAAAATTTCCGGAAAAATCAATTTTTAAACCCCGATATCTCTGTAATGCATCGTCCGATTATTAAACGGTTTTCAGTGTTATATTCAGCTTAAAAAGCTCTACATAACACATATTCGTTTTTGATTCGATCAAAAAATTCATTTTTTCGAAAAATTTGTTTCACTTCCGGTTTCGACCGGAAGTGACAGATTTTCATTTCCAGCCTTATTACAGAGGTAAATCGACCAAATCATAACCATTGAAAATTTCAAGCCTCTATCTTAAAGCGTTTTTGAGAAACGCCGCGGACAAAATGTCTTTTTGAAAATTCTAAAAATGACGTTACGTCAAAACGGAAGTGACGTTGTCAAGAAAACTTTAACATCTTTGAGGGATAATAGTTTCACATTATCTCTGAAAGTTTCATTAAAATCGGTGGGAAACTTTTTGAGTTATAAAGCCGAGAAGGAGTCAGAAAAAAAAAGAAAAAGTATAATAACTAGAGCAAAGCTCGTTGCAAAGCAACGAGTGGGTCTTCCGTTAATGTCGGAAGTAAAGCTTGAAGTTCCTGTAAGAAGCAGAGCTCTTAAACCAATAACAAGAGTAACTAAAATAAAAAGATGAAAAACTTGAATAAATCCTGGTACGACTTAACAAAATCCGAATGATTTTAAGTACGACTTAACAAAAACCTTCTTGATTTTAAGAACAACTTAACAAAAAAAATCCGAATGTGTCTAAGTAAGACTTAACAATTATTTTTGGTACGAGTTAATTTTACTTTGAACATTACGCTATTTTTTAAACCAAGGACGCGGAATCAAAATTTCCGGAAAAATCCATGTTTAAACCCCGATATCTCTGTAATGCATCGTCCGATTTTCAAACAGATTTCAGTTTCGTATTCAGCATGACCAACTCTACAAACCTCGTAAACATTTAAAATTAAAACGAAAAATTCGAAAATTCGAAAATTTTAAAACACTTCCGGTTTAGACCGGAAGTGACGGAAACTAAATTCCAGCCTTATGTCCAAATAAAAACGATCAATGCTTCAACACAGAAAATTCCAAGTCTCTATCTTGAAGCGTTTTTAAAAAACGCCCTGGACAAAATCACTTTTTTAAAATTTAAAAATTGACGTAACGTTGAAACGGAAGTGACGTTGTAGTTGAAAATTTAACATCTTTTAGGGACGATGATGTTACATAATCCCTGAAAGTTTCATGTTAATCCGTTGAAAACTTTTTGAGATATTAAGCTTTAAAAAAGTCAGAAAAATAAAGAAAAAGAATAATAATAATAATAATAATAAAAAGAAACAATAGAATAACAAGAGGGTCTTCCGTTGGAAACGGAAGACCCTAATAATAAAAAGAAACCGAAGAATAACAAGAGGGTCTTCCGTTGAAAACGGAAGACCCTAATAATAATAAGAAAAGTGAAAAAGAAACCGAAGAATAATAGAAGGGTCTTCCGCTGAAGACGGAAGACCCTAACTAGACACGATCTCGTTGCGAGCAACGAGGAGGTCTTCCGTCCGATTTTGAGAAGGAAATTTGACATCATCGACTTTGATTTTCGACAAAAAAACATGATATGGAAAAATAAGTGAAGAGCTAATCCTTTTTTGTATCGCATTTTATAACTTCTCTTATATTGCTTTTTTAAATACTTGCATTTCTTCAAACTAAGATAGAAAAGATTAAACTTTTTTACCTGTGGCTCCTAAATAACCCTAATTAGGTAACGCAAGAGAAAATAATTATATTGTTAGAATATATAAACGTATTATACCTAATTCAGCTTAAATAACATTTCACAAAATAGCTCTTAGTAAAACGCTATAGATTAAAGACTTTAGAGCCCCTTTGACCCCCTAATTTAAGGGGCCAGCCCCTTTTTCTTGAAATGAAATGGAAGGTCATTTAATTCTGAACACATTTTGTCGACAAATGTTTAAAAATTCGTTACCGTTCTGGAGATATATGGGAAAGAAGGTTTTAGGAGCCGATCCCTTATCTCCTTTTAGGGGCCGTTTAACGAAATTTTGAAGGTTGTATATTGTTAAGAACATCATTTTGAACAACTTTTCTTCTGTACTGCATTTTAAAATATTTTTCCTTTCTGAAATATGAGTGATCAAAATTTTGTCATTTCGGCCCTTAAAAACCCTTAATTGCGTAACACATAATAAAATCATTACATTGCTTAGATACATAACTGTGAGATAAACATATTTGCTTCTATAACATTTAACAAAATATCGTTTAGTAAAGGGCTACAGATAAAAGACTTTAGAGCCCTTTGGTTCCCTAATTTAAGGGGCTAGCCCCTTTTTCTTGATATCAAATAAAAGGTCACTTAATTCTAAATACATTTTGTTCAACAAGTGTTTAGAAATTTGTTACAGTACTGGAGATATATGAGAAAGAATGTTTTAGGGGCCGATCCCTTATCTCCTTTTAGGGGCCGTTTAAAGAAATTGTGAAGATTGCATATTGTTAAGAACATCATTTTGAACAACTTTTCTTTTGTACTTCATTTCAAAATAGTATTCCTTTCTGAGATATGGGTGATCGAAATTTTGGACTTTCGGCCCCTAAAAACCCTAAATTACGTAACACATAATAAAATCATTACATTGCTTAGATACATAACTGTGAGATAAACATATTTGCTTCTATAACATTTCACAAAATATCATTCAGTAAAGGGCTACAGATAAAAGACTTTAGAGCCCTTAAGTCCCCTTGTTTGAGGGGCCAGCCCCTTTTTCTTGATTTCAAAAGAAAGGTCTTGTAAATAAAAACTATTTTTACATTACATGTTTTAACAAAATATTTTTCAGAAAAGAGATAATGAAAGAAAACCACAAAAAATAACGACGTTTAATTCATCTCAATTTTCGGGTCCAGGCGAGCTTCGGCGCCTTTAAAGCTAGATCAAAATGAAAATAAAATTACAAATCTACAATCTTTCGTCTACTATCCCTGAAAGTTTGAACTCAATATCTTTTATTGTTTAGGAGAACTTAGAGGGACAAGCCACCCCTCTGAAAATCGCTAAAACGTCAGTAGTTCAAAAACGGAAGTGACGTCATCAATAAAATCAAAAACCTATAAGGATCAGATGACTATCTATCAGATCTGAAAGTTTCATGAAAATCGGTTGAGCCGTTTTTGAGAAATCGCGTGCACAAAATTTGTAAGAAAAAAAAAGAAAAATAATAATAATAGGGAAAAAGAAACCGAACGAAAACAATAAGGTCTTCCGTTGGAAACGGAAAACCTTAACTAGATTTGATCTCGTTGCGAGCAACGAGTGGGTCTTCCGTCCAATTTTTGAATAGATAAGACTAAACTTATCAATTCAAAGATAAAATCGTAGATCTAAGCGAAAAAAAGAGAAAAAAATTTTGCGGCACTCGAGGCTTGAACCCGGGTCGCCTGGGCCATGTCCACGACTATAACGACTGAGCTACTCGGACTCCGCTTCAGAACTTTGACGCTTAATTTCTCGAGAATGCCTTGATCGATTTTAAAACTAATTACATATTCTTAATCAGTAAAAGGGTCACTATAAGGTGTAAAAATTTCAAAGAAAAATATTAAAAGAAAAAAAAGTCGAAAAATTCAATTTTTCAAATTTCCTTCCGGTGACGACCGGAAGTGACGGCCAACAATATTGTGACCGAGGTTCACCAGAAAAACGATAGATCTATCATCTCTTAAAAATTTCAGCCTTCTATCTTTACTCGTTTTTGAGAAACCCGACAGACAAAATTGACTTTTTAAAGTCGTAAACGGACGATAACTTCTGACCGGAAGTGTTTTTTCAAAAAATAAAAATTATATATCAGCTTTAGATAAAAACACGTTTATATTGAAAATTTGAGCGAAATCGAACCAGCCATCTCCGAGAAATCGTCTGCACAAAATCGGTAAGAAAAAAAAAGAATAATAATAATAACTAGATTCGATCTCGTTGCGAGCAACGAGTGGGTCTTCCGTCCAATTTTTGAATAAATAAGATTAAACTTATCAATTCAAAGATAAAATCATAGATCTAAGCGAAAAAAAGAGAAAAAAATTTTGCGGCACTCGAGGCTTGAACCCGGGTCGCCTGGGCCATGTCCACGACTGTAACAACTGAGCTACTCGGACTCCGCTTCAGAACTTTGACGCTTAATTTCTCGAGAATGCCTTGATCGATTTTAAAACTAATTACATATTCTTAATCAGTAAAAGGGTCACTATAAGGTGTAAAATTTTCAAAGAAAAATATTAAAAAATAAAAAATTCGAAAAATTCAATTTTTGAAATATCCTTCCGGTGACGATCGGAAGTGACGGCGGACATTCTCTATACCGAGGTGCACCAGAAAAACGGTAGATCTATCATCTCTAAAAATTTCAGTTCTCTATCTTTACTCGTTTTTGAGAAACGTGACAGACAAAATTGACTTTTTAAAATCGTAAACGGACGATAACTTCTGACCGGAAGTGTTTTTTCAAAAATGAAAAAAAATGTATCAGCTTTAGATAAAAACACGTTTATTTTGAAAATTTGAGCGAAATCGACCCAGCCATCTCCGAGAAATCGTCTGCACAAAATCGGTAAGAAAAAAAAAGAATAATAAGAAAAGTGAAAAAGAAACAATAGAATAATAGAAGGGTCTTCCGCTGAAGACGGAAGACCCTAACTAGACACGATCTCGTTGCGAGCAACGAGGAGGTCTTCCGTCTGATTTTAGAAATTGAGATTTATGTTCGATCTTGATTTTGCTATTTAACAGCTATACATGATTTAAACAGGAAAAGAGGATCTTCATTTAAAGTGCCTGATACTATTTTGTTTCAGGTGTAAGAGTTTTGTTCAACAAGTGTTTAGAAATTCGTCACCGTTCTTGAGATATCTCAGAAAGAATATTTTAGGGGGCGGACCTTATCTCCTTATTGGGGCCGCTGAACAAAAATTGTAAGGTTGCATGTTATTAGGTATATTATTTTGAGCATCTTTTCTTTTATACTGCATTTCAAAATATTTTTTCTTTTTGAGATATAGGTTATCACATTTTTGGACTTTTGACCCCTAAAAATCCATAATTACGTAACACATGAGAAAAATCATTATAATGTTAGGCTACACAACTGTTAGATAAACATATTTGCTTCTATAATCTATTACGAAATACCCCTCGGTAAAGAACTATAGTAAAAAGACTTTAGAGCCCTCTAGGTCCCTAATATTAGGGGCTAGCCCCTTTTTCATGGTATCAAATGAAAGGTCATTTGATTATAAAGACATTTTGTTCAACAAGTGTTCAGAAATCCGTTACCATTCTTGAGATATCTCAGAAAGAATATTTTAGGGGCCGGTCCCTTATCTCCTTATTGGGGCCGCTTGACCAAATTTTTTAGGCTGCATGTTGTTAAGGACATCATTTTGAGCATCTTTTCTTTTATATTGCATTTCAAAATATTTTTCCGTTTTGAGATATAGGTGGTCAAAGTTTTGGACTTCTGACCCCTAAAAATCCCTAATTACGTAACATATGAGAAAATCGTTATACTGCTTGGCTTCATAACTGTAAGATAAACATATTTGCTTCTATAATTTATAACAAAATATCCCTCAGTAAAGAACTATAGTAAAAAGACTTTAGAGCCCTTTAGGTCCCTAATATTAGGGGCCAGCCCCTTTTTCTTGGTATCAAATGAAAGGTCATTTAATTATAAAGACATTTTGTTCAACAAGTGTTCAGAAATTCGTTACCATTCTTGAGATATCTGAGAAAGAATGTTTTAGGGGCTGGTCCCTTATCTCCTTATTGGGGCCGCTGAACCAAATTTTTTAGGTTGCATGGTGTTAAGTACATCATTTTGAGCATCTTCTTTTTTATACTGCATTTCAAAATATTTTTCCGTTTTGAGATATAGGTGGTCAAAGTTTTCGACTTTTGACCCCTAAAAACCCCTAATTACGTAACATATGAGAAAATCGTTTTACTGCTTGGCTTCATATCTGTAAGATAAACATATTTGCTTATATAATTTATTACAAAATATCCCTCGGTAAAGAGTTATGGGTAAAAGAGTTTAGAGCCCTTTAGGTCCCTAATATTAGGGGCCAGCCCCTTTTTCTTGATATCAGCAGAAAGGTCTTGTAAATATAAACCTTTTTTACATTACATGTTTTAACAAAATATTTTCCAGAAAAGAGATAAACAGAGAAAAACACAAAAATTCACGACGCTTTTTTAATGTCAATTTTCGAGCCATAGCGAGCTTTGGCGCCAGTAGTGCTAAACATACAAATCAACAATCATGCAAAACTTCAATCTTTCCTTTACCTACCGTAAAAATTTGAGCTTAATATCTCTTATAGTTTAGGAGAACAACAGAAGACAAAATACCCATATAAAAATTGGAAAAATCTCAATATCTCAAAAATGGATGTGACGTCATCAACACAAAAAAAATTTAATCAGGTTCAGACCAATATCTATCATATCTGAAAATTTGATTGAGATCGGACGAGTCGTTTCTGAGAAATCGCGTGCACAAAAATAGGAAGAAAAAAAATAATAATAATAAGAATAGGGAAAAAGAAACAAAGCAATAACAATAAGGTCTTCCGTTGGAAACGGAAGACCTTAATAATAACTAGAGCAAAGCTCGTTGCAAAGCAACGAGTGGGTCTTCCGTTAATGTCTGAAGTAAAGGTGGAAGTTCCTGTAAAAAGCAAAGCTCTTTAACCAATAACAAGAGTAACTGAAATAAAGAGATGAAAAAGAATCGATTTATTCCTGGTACGACTTAACAAAACCCGAATGATTTTAAGTACGATTTAACAAAAACCTTTTTGATTTCAAGAACGACTTTTTCTTGATATCAAATGAAAGGCCACTTACATGTAATTCTAAACAAATTTTGTTCAACAAGTGTTTAGAAATTCGTTACTGTTCTGGAGATATATGAGAATGAAGGTTTTAGGGGCCGATCCCTCATCTCCTTATTGGGGCCGTTTAACGAAATTTTAAAGGTTGCATTTTGTTGAGAACATCATTTTGAACAACTTTTCTTCTGTACTGCATCTTAAAATATTTTTCCGTTCGGAGATACGGGTGATAAAACTTTTGGACTTTTGGCCCCTAAAAACCCTTAATCACGTGACACATGATAAAATCATAACATTACTTAGATACCTAACCGTAAGATAAACACATTTGCTTCTATAACCTTTCACAAAATATCTCTCAGTAAAGGGCTACAGATAAAAGACTTTAGAGCCCTTTGGTCCCCTAATTGGAGGGGCCAGCCCCTTTTTCTTGATATCAAATGAAAGGTCCTGTAAATATAAATCTTTTTTACATTACATGTCTTAACAAAATATTTTTCAGAAAAGAGATAAACAAAGAAAACCAGAAAAAATACGACGTTTTTTTTAAACTCAAACTTTGGGTCCAGGCGAGCTTCGGCACCTTTCAAGCCAGATCAAAATGAAAATAAAATTGCAAATCTACAATCTTTTGTCTACTATCCCTGAACGTTTGAACTCAATATCTTTAATAGTTTAGGAGAAGTTAGAGTAACAAGCCACCCCTCTAAAAACGCTAAAACGTCAATATCTCAAAAACGGAAGTTACGTCATCAATATTATAAAAAACCTATAAGGTTCCGATCACTATCTAATATATCTGAAAGTTTCATGAAAATCGGTCGAGTCGTTTCTGTTAAATCGCGTGCACAAAATTTGTAAGAAAAAAAAGAAAAATATAATAATAATAATAGGGAAAAAGAAACCGAACGAAAACAATAAGGTCTTCCGTTGGAAACGGAAGACCTTAATAAGAAACAGTACGAAAACAATAAGGTCTTCCGTTGGAAACGGAAGACCTTAATAATTATAATAAAAATAATAATAATAACTAGATACAATCTCGTTACGAGTAACGAGGAGGTCTTCCGTTCAATTTTTCAAACGATACCATTAAAATATCAATGAAATTTCAGAATTTCCACTCACATTTCACATACAGCACATTAAAGATTTAATGTTTTAATCTCCTAAAAATTCCTAATTACGTCATCAATGGGTGTGGCTATGAGTTTTACAAACTGATATTGTTACGATCAACAACTTTGCTTCTATAATGCATTACAAAATCTTTATTGTTTTTAAGTTATTTGTAATAGAGTTCACGAGTGTCTTGGCCCCTTATTTAGGGGTCAGCCCCTTTTTCTTGATTTCTTTGAACAGGTCTTAAGAATACTAACATTTATTGTTCTTACACCCATCTAAAATTGTTGATCATTTTGAGACACAAATGATTGAATATTTTAGGGGCCAGCCCTATAGATCCTTAATGGGAACAGAAATTCGTGTTTTGATAGGTGGAATCGATTTAAATAATTAATTCAAACATTTTCTCTTCTATGATGTCTAACAAAATATTTCTACTTCTCTAGTTATATTGCGTCAAAGTTTAAGTTCTTTGGCCCTTGAAAATCCCTAATTACGTCATAAATGGGCGTGGCAATATTTTTTTCTAATAGATATTGGTACGATGAACAACTTTGCTTCTATAATGCATTACAAAATCTTTATCGTTTTTAAGGTATTTGTAATAGAGTTTAAGAGTGCTCTGGCCCCTAATTTAAGGGGCCAGCCCCTTTTTCTTGATTTCTTTGAAAAGGTCTTAAGAATACTGACAATTTTTGTTCTTACACCTATTTAAAATTGTTGATCATTTTTGAGATACAAATGTTTGAATATTTTAGGGGCCAGCCCTTTAGATCCTTAATGGGGACAGAAATTCGTGTTTTGATAAGTGGAATAGATTTAAATCATTAATTCAAACATTTTTTCTTGTATGATGTCTAACAAAAAATGTCTACTTCTCTAGTTATATTGCGTCAAAGTTTAAGTACTTTGGTCCTTAAAAATCCCTAATTACGTAATAAATGGGCGTGGCAATAATTTTTTCTAATAGATATTGGTACGATCAACAACTTTGCTTCTATATTGCATTACAAAATCTTTATCGTTTTTAAGTTATTTGTAATAGAGTTTAAGAGTGCCTTGGCCCCTAATAAAGGGGCCAGCCCCTTTTTATTGATTTTGTTGGAAAGAACTTTTGATTCTCTACCACTTTTGTAATATATGTCTAAACAAAATATCAACTGATTAAAAGATATAAATCAAAACGTGTGAAAATTTTGAATGAAAATTCGTGCCCAATTTTCGTGCCCAGGCGAGCTCCAAGAAATGGCGCAACAGGCATTAAACAACTACATGCTGCACAACTTCAAACTATAGTCTACCTATCCTGAAAATTTCATATTCATATCTCTTATGGTTTCCGAGTTTATAGCTGCACAAAATGGGTCGTCAAAAATTACAAAATGGCCGACAATTCGGTACCGGAAGTGACTACGAAAAAATTAAGAAAAATGTATGACGTTTAGATCACGCCCAACCATCTGTGAACAAATGGTTGAGATCGGTCGAATAGATTTCGAGAAATCTCGTGCACAAAATTTGGAAAAAAAAAAAATAATAATAATAATAAGAAACAGTACGAAAACAATAAGGTCTTCCGCTGGAAACGGAAGTCCTTAATAAGAAACAGTACGAAAACAATAAGGTCTTCCGTTGGAAACGGAAGACCTTAACTAGATACGATCTCGTTACGAGTAACGAGTAGGTCTTCCGTTCAATTTGTTAAACAATATGATTAAAATATCAATGAAATTTCAGAATTTCCTCTCAACCCCTCCCTTTTAGATAATGTATACGATTGTTTATATCCTTTACAATGCTTAACAAAGTGTTTTGTTTTTCACATACAGCACATTAAAGATTTAAGATTTTAGTTCCCTAAAATCCTCAATTATGTCGTCAAAGGGTGTGGCAATGAGTTTTACAAACTAATATTGTTACGATCAACAACTTTGCTTCTATAATGTATTACAAAATCTTGATCGTTTTTAAGCTATGTGTAAGAGATTTTACGAGTGTCTTGGTCCCTAATTGAAGGGGCCAGTCTCTTTTGCTTGAGTTCATTCAAAAGGTCTCACAACTACTAACATTTTTGTTCTTACACTTACATCTTACATTTTACCTGATGGATATTGTTACGATCTAAAACTGTTGACCATTTTTGAGATACAAATGATTGAATATTTTAGGGGGCAGCCCTTTAAATCCTTAATGTGGACATTTAATTGGTGTTTCAATTAGTAGAATCGATCAGTATCATCAATACAGACATTTTCTGTTTTACAGTGCTTAACAAAATATGTCTCCTACTCTAGATATATTGCGTCAAAGTTTAAGTTCTTTGGCCCCTCAAAATCCCTTATTACGTAATAAATGGGCGTGGCATTGATTTTACCTGATAGATATTGTTACGATCAACAACTTTGCTTTTATAATGCATTACAAAATCTTGTTTGTTTTAAAGTTATTTGTAACAGAGTTCACGAGTAGCTTGACCCCTAATTTAAGGGGCCAGCCCCTTTTTCATGATGTCTTTGAAAAGGTGTTAAGAATACTATCATTTTTTGTTCTTACACCCATCTAAAATTGTTGATCATTTTTGAGATACAAATGATTGAAACTTTAGGGCCCACTATTAATGGGGACAGACATTGGTGTTTTGACTAATGGAATGGATTAGAATAATCAATGCAAACATTTTCTCTTCTACAATGCTTAACAAAATATGTCTCCTTCTCTAGATATATTGCGTCTAAGTTTAAGTACTTTGGCCCCTCAAAACCCCTTATTACGTAATAAATGGGCGTGACAATGATTTTACCTGATAGATATTGTTACGATCAACAACTTTGCTTCTATGATACATTACAAAATCTTTATCGTATTTAAGTTATTGTTAATAGAGTTTACGAGTGTCTTGGCCACTAAGTTAAGGGGCCAGCCCCTATTTCTTGGTTTGGTTGGAAAAAACGTTTAATTCTCTACCACATTTTATAATATATGTCTTAAGAAAAAATCAACTCATTAAAAGATACAGATCAAAACGTATGAAAATTTTGATTCAAAATTCGTATCCAATTTTCGAGCCAAGGCGAGCTCCTAAACTTTGCGCCACTGGCGTAAAAAAACTGCATTGTGCACAACTTCAAACTATGGTCTACCTATCCTGAAAATTTTATATTCACATCTCTGATAGTCTCTGAGTTTATGTCTGCACAAAATTGGTCGTAAAAATTTACAAAATCGGCCGTAAATCGGAACCAGAAGTGACGATTTCAAAATTTCAAAAAACTTTTAGAATTATGATCACTGGCAATCATCTGTGAAAAAATTGTCGAAATCGGCCGAACATTTTTCGAGATATCGCGTGCACAAAATTTGTGGGAAAAAATAATAATAACTAGAGCAAAGCTCGTTGCAAAGCAACGAGTGGGTCTTCCGTTAATGTGGGAAGTAAAGATGGAAGTTCCTGTAAAAAGCAGAGCTCTTAAACCAAAAACAAGAGTAACTAAACTAAAAAGATGAAAAAAATCGAATTATTCCTGGTACGACTTAACAAAACCCGAATGATTTTAAGTACGAATTAACAAAAACCAATTTGATTTCAAGAACGACTTAACAAAAAAAATCCGAATGTGTTTAAGTACAACTTAACAAATATTTTTGGTACGAGTTAACTTAACTATAAACATTACACTATTTTTTAAACCAAGGAGGTGGAATCAAAATTTCCGGAAAAATCAATTTTTAAACCCAGATATCTCTGTAATGCATCGTCCGATTTAAAAACGGCTTTCAGTGTTAGATTCAGCTTATTAAACTCTACAAAACACATATTCATTTTTGATTTGAACAGAAAATTCATTTTTTCGAAAAATTTGTTTCACTTCCGGTTTCGACCGGAAGTGACAGATTTTCATTTCGAGCCTTATTACAGAGGTAAATCGACCAAATCATAACCACTGAAAATTTCAAGCCTCTATCTGAAAGCGTTTTCGATAAAAGTCCGGGACAAAATGACTTTTTGAAATTTTTAAAAATGACGTCACGTCAAAATGGAAGTGACGTTCTCTTTAAAACTTTAACATTTTTGAGGGACGCCAACTTGCAAAAATCTCTGAAAATTTCATCAAAATCGGTTAAAAACCTTTTGAGTTATGAAGCAAAAAAGGAGTCAGAAGAAAAGAAAAAGAATAATAATAATAACTAGAGCAAAGCTCGTTGCAAAGCAACGAGTGGGTCTCCCGTTAATGTCGGAAGTAAAGCTGGAAGTTCCTGTAAGAAGCAGAGCTATTAAACCAATAACAAGAGAAAATAAAATAAAAAGATGAAAAAATCGAATTATTCCTGGTACGACTTAACAAAATCCGTATGATCTTAAGTACGACTTAACAAAAACCTTCTTGATTTTAAGAACAACTTAACAAAAAAATCCGAATGTGTTTAAGTACGACTTAACAATCATTTTTGGTACGACTTAATTTTACTTTTAACATAACGCCATTTTTTAAACCAAGGACGCGGAAACAAAATTTCCGAAAAAATCAATTTTTAAACCCCGATATCTCTCTAATGCATCGTCCAGTTTTCAAACGGATTTCAGTTTCGTATTCAGCATGACCAACTCTACAAACCTCGTAAACATTTGAAATTAAAACGAAAAATTCGAAAAATCGAAAATTTTAAAACACTTCCGGTTTAGACCGGAAGTGACGGAAACTAAATTCCAACCTTATGTCCAAATAAAAACGATCAATGCTTCAACACAGAAAATTCCAAGTCTCTATCTTGAAGCGTTTTTGAAAAACGCCCTGGACAAAATCACTTTTTTAAAATTTAAAAATTGACGTAACGTTAAAACGGAAGTGACGTTGTAGTTGAAAATTTAACATCTTTTAGGGACGATGATGCTTCATAATCCCTGAAAGTTTCATGTAAATCCGTTGAAAACTTTTTGAGATATTAAGCTTTAAAAAAGTCAGAAAAATAAAGAAAAAGAATAATAATAATAATAATAAAAAGAACCAATAGAATAACAAGAGGGTCTTCCGTTGGAAACGGAAGACCCTAAAAAGAAACAATAGAATAACAAGAGGGTCTTCCGTTGGAAACGGAAGACCCTAATAATAAAAAGAAACCGAAGAATAACAAGAGGGTCTTCCGCTGAAGACGGAAGACCCTAAAAAGAAACAGTACGAAAACCATAAGGTCTTCCATTGGAAACGGAAGACCTTAACTAGATACGATCTCGTTACGAGTAACGAGTAGGTCTTCCTTGCGATTTCTGTTTTAAATCATACCATGAATATTCGATATAATTTCAGAATCCCCCCCCCCCCCCACAAACACACACTTTCAGATAATATATACAAATCCCTAATTACGTAATAAATGGGTGTTGCAATGAGTCTTCCAGATAGATATTGCTACATTTAACAACTTTGCTTTTATAATGCATTACGAAATCTTAATCGTTTTTATGTAATTTGTAATAGACTTTACGAGTTTCTTGCCCCCCCCCCCCCAAAAAAAAAGGGGCCAGCCCCTTTTTGCTTGATTTCTTTGAAAATGTCCTAAGAATACTAACAACTTTTGTTCTTACACCCATCTAAAATTGTTGATCATTTTTGAGATACAAATGTATGAATATTTTAGGGGCCAGCCCTCTAGATCCTTAATGGGGACAGAAATTCGTGTTTTGATAAGTGGAATCGATTTAAATTATAAATTCAAACATTTTCTCTTTTATAATGTCTAACAAAATATGTCTTCTTCTCTAGTTATATTGCGTCAAAGTTTAAGTACTTTGGCCCCTAAAAATCCCTAATTACGTAATAAATGGGCGTGGCAATGATTTTTTCTAATAGATATTGGTACGATCAACAACTTTGCTTCTATAATGCATTACAAAATCTTTATCGTTTTTAAGTTATTTGTGATAGAGTTTAAGAGTGCCTTGGCCCCTTAATAAAGAGGCCAGCCCCTTTTTCTTGATTTTGTTGGTAAGAACTATTGATTCTCTACCACTTTTGTTATATATGTCTTAACAAAATATCAACTGATAAAAAGATATAAATCAAAACGTGTGAAAATTTTGAATGAAAATTCATACCCAATTTTTGTGCCCAAGCGAGCTCCAAGAAATGGCGCAACAGGCATTAAACAACTACATGCTGCACAACTTCAAACTATAGTCTACCTATCCTGAAAATTTCGTATTCATATCTCTTATGGTTTCCGAGTTTATAGCTGCACAATCATCTGTGAAAAAATGGTTGAGATCGGTCGAATAGATTTCGAGAAATCTCGTGCACAAAATTTGGAAAAAAATAATAATAATAATAAGAAACAGTACGAAAACAATAAGGTCTTCCGCTGGAAACGGAAGACCTTAATAAGAAACAGTACGAAAACAATAAGGTCCTCCGTTGGAAACGGAAGACCTTAATAATAAGAAACAGTACGAAAACAATAAGGTCTTCCGTTGGAAACGGAAGACCTTAACTAGATACGATCTCGTTACGAGTAACGAGTAGGTCTTCCGTTCAATTTTTTAAACGATACCATTAAAATATCAAAGAATTTCAGAATTTCCACTCAACCCCTCCCTTTCAGATAATGTATACGATTGTCAATATCCTTTCAAATGCTTCACAAAGAGTTTTGCTTTGTGACATACAGCACATTAAAAATTTAAGCTTTTAGTCCCCTAAAATCCCTAATGACGTCATCAGTGGCTGTGGCAATGAGTTTTACAAACTAATATTGTTACGATCAACAACTTTGCTTCTATAATCTCAGTTTCAAAATCTTGATAGTTTTTAAGGTATTTGTAATAGACTTTACGAGTCTCTTGGCCCCTAATTTAAAGGGCCAGCCCCTTTCCTTAGAGTTCATTCAAAAGGACTTACGAATACAAACATTTTTTGTTCTTACAACTATACAAAAATGTTGTTCATTTCTGAGATACAAATGATTAAATATTTTAGGGGCCAGTCCTTTAGATTCTTAATGGGGACATACATTGGTGCTTTCATTAATAAAATCGATTAGAATCATCAGTGCAAACATTTTCTCTTCTACAGTGCTAAACAAAATATGTCTCCTTTTCTAGATATATTGCCTTAAAGTTAAGTACTATGGCCCCTAAAAATCCCTTATTACGTAATAAAGGGGCGTGGCAATGATTTTTTTCTGATATATATTGGTATTATTAACAACTTTGCTTCTATAATGGATAACAATATCTTTATCGTTTTTAAGTTATTTGTAATAGACTTTACGAGTCTCTTGACCCCTAATTAAAGGGGCCAGCCCCTTTTTCTTGATCTATTTGAAAAGGTCTTAAGAATACAAACATTTTTTGTTCTTACACCAATCTTAAACTGTGGTTAATTTTTGAGATACAAATGTTTGAATATTTTAGGGGCCAGCCCTGTAGATCCCTAATTGGGACAGACATTGGTGTTTTGATTAACTGAATCGATTTAAATCATAAATGCAAACATTTTCTCTTTTATAATGTCTAACAAAATATGTCTCCTTTTCTAGATATATTGCGTTAAAGTTTAATGCTTTGGCCCCTAAAAATCCCTTATTACGTCATAAAGGGGTATGGAATAATTTTTTCTGATAGATATTGGTATTATCAACAACTTTACTTCTATAATTGATAACAATATCGTTATCGTTTTTAAGTTATCTGTAATAGAGTTTACATGTCTCTTGGCCCCTAAATAAAGGGGCCAGCCCCTTTTTTCTTGATTTTTTTGAAAAGGTCTTGAGAATACAAACTTTTTTTGTTCTTAAACCCATCCTAAATTGTTGTTCATTTTTGAGATACAACTGTTTGAATATTTTAGGGGCCAGCCCTGTAGATCCCTAATGGGGACAGACATTGGTGTTTTGATTAACGGAATCGATTTAAATCATAAATGCAAACATTTTCTCTTCTAAGATGTCTAACAAAATATGTCTCCTTCTCTAGATATATTGCGTCAAAGTTTAAGTACTTTGGCCCCTAAAAATCCCTAATTACGTAATAAAGGGGTATGGAATAATTTTTTCTGATAGATATTGGTATTATCAACAACTTTGCTTCTATAATATATAACAATATCTTTATCGTTTTTAAGTTATCTGTAATAGAGTTTACGAGTCTCTTGACCCCTAATTAAAGGGGCCAGCCCCTTTTTCTTGATTTCGGTGGAAAGAACTTATGATTATCTACCACTTTTGTTATATATATCTTAACAAAATATCAACTGATAAAAATTTTGAATAAAAATTCGTACCCAATGTTCGTGCCTAGGCGAGCTCCAAGAGATAGCGCCACTGGCGTAAAACAACACAATAGTGCACAACTTCAAACTATAGACTACCTATCCTGAAAATTTCAAAGTCATATCTCTGATAGTTTCTGAGATCTACTCTGCACAAAATAGGTCGTAAAAATGTGCAAAATGGCCGATAAATCGGTACCGGAAGTGAAGACAGGAAAAATCTCAAAAATGTATAAAGTTTACATCAAGTGTCATCTTCTGTGAAAAAATGGCTGAAATCGGTCGAATAGTTTTCGAGAAATCGCGTGCACAAAATTTGTGGAAAAAAATAATAATAACTAGATACGATCTCGTTACGAGTAATGAGTAGGTCTTCCGTTCAATTTTTTAAACGATACCATTAAAATATCAATAAAATTTCAGAATTTCCACTCAACCCCTCCCCTTCAGATAATGTATACGATTGTCAATATCCTTTCAAATGCATGACAAAGAGTTTTGCCTTTTCACATACAGCACATTAAAGATTTAAGATTTTAGTCCCCTAAAATCCCTAATGACGTCATCAGTGGATGTGGCAATGAGTTTTACAAACTAATATTGTGGCGATCACTTTGCTTCTATAATGCATTACAAAATCTTGATCGTTTTTAAGGTATTTGTAAGAGACTTTACGAGTCTCTTGGCCCCTAATTTAAGGGACCAGCCCCTTTACCTTGAATTCATTCAAAAGGTCCCACGAATACTAACATTTTTTGTTCTTACAACCAACTAAAATTGTTCTTCATTTTTGAGATAAATATGATTGAATATTTCAGGGACCAGCCTTCTAGATCCTTAATGGGGACATACATTGGTGCTTTGATTAATGGAATCTATTAGAATCATCAATGCAAACACTTTCTCTTCTACAATGTTTAACAAAATATCTCTCATTTTCTAGATATTTGCGTCCAAGTGTAAGTACTTTGGCCCAAAAAAAACCTTTGAGTTTTAAAGGGGCGTGGCAATGATCTTTTCTAATAGATATTGGTATTATAAACAACTTTGCTTCTATGATAGATTACAATATCTTTATCGTTTTTAGGTTATTTGTAATAGAGTTTACGAGTCTCCTGGTACCTAAAAAAAGGGGCAAGCCCCTTTTTCGTGATTTCGTTGGAAAGAACGTATGATTATCTACCACTTTTGTTATATATATCTTAACAAAATATCAACTGATAAAAAGATACTGATCAAAACGTATGAAAATTTTGAATAAAAATTCGTACCCAATATTCGTGCCTAGGCGAGCTCCAAGAAATAGCGCCACTTGCGTAAAACAACACAATAGTGCACAACTTCAAACTAAAGACTACCTATCCTGAAAATTTCATAGTCATATCTCTGATTCTCTAGATATATTCCGTCAAAGTTTAAGTACTTTGGCACCTAAAATTCACAAATTACGTAATAAATGGGCGTGGTAATGATTTTTCCTGATAGATATTGTGACGATCAACAACTTTGCTTCTATAATGCATTACGAAATCTTTATCATTTTTAAGTAATCTGTAATAGAGTTTACGAGTGTCTTGGCCCCTCATTTAAGGGTCAGCCCCTTTTTCTTGAATTCATTCGAAAGGTCTTACAAATTCTAACATTTTTTGTTCTTACACGTATCTAAAATTGTTTATCATTTTTGAGATACAAATGTTTGAATATTTAAGTGGCCAGCCCTCTAGATCCCTAATGGGAACAGAGATTGGTATTTTGATTGATGGAATCGATGAGAATCTTCAATGCAAGCATATTCTCTTCTACAATGCTTAACAAAATATGTCTCCTTCTCTAGATATATTGCGTCAAAGTTTAAGTACTTTGGCCCCTAAAAATCCCTAATTACGTAACAAATGGGCGTGGCAATAATTTTTTCTGACAGATATTGTGACGATCAACAATTTTGCTTCTATAAAACATTACAAAATCTTAATCGTTTTTAAGTTATTTGTATTAGAGTTTACAGGTGTCTTGGCCCCTAAATAAAGGGGCCAGCCCCTTTTTCTTGATTTCGTTGGAAAAAACGTTTGATTATCTACTACTTTTGTAATATATGTCTTTACAAAATATCAACTCATAAAAAGATACAGATCAAAACGTATGAAAATTTTGAATAGAAATTCGTACCCAATTTTTGTGCCCAGGCGAGCTCCAAGAATTGGCGCCACTGGCGTAAAACAACATAATAGTGCACAACTTCAAACTATAGACTACCTATCCTGAAAATTTCATAGTCATATCTCTGATAGTTTCTGAGATCAGCTCTGCACAAAATAGGTCGTAAAAATGTACAAAATGGCCGATAAATCAGTACCGGAAGTGATGACAGGAAAAATCTCAAAATTTATTAAATTTACATCAAGGCCCATCTTCTGTGAAAAAATGGTTGAAATCAGTTGAACAGTTTTCGAGAAATCTCGTGCAAAAAAATTTGGAAAAAAAAAATAAGAAGAAACAGTATGAAAACTATAAGGTCTTCCGTTGGAAACGGAAGACCTTAATAATAAGAAATCGTACGAAAACTATAAGGTCTTCCGTTGGAAACGGAATACCTTAACTAGATACGATCTCGTTACCAGTAATGAGCAGGTCTTCCTTGCGATTTCTGTTTGAAATCATACCATGAATAATCGATACAATTTAAGAATAACCCCCCCCCCCCCCCCCCTACACACACACTTTCAGATAATGTATACAATTCGCTATATACGTAATAAATATGTGTGGCAATGAGTTTTCCAGATAGATATTGCTACAATCAACAACTTTGCTTCTATAATGCATTACGAAATCTTAATCGTTTTTATGTATTTTGAAATAGACTTTTCGAGTCTCTTGTCCCCCCCCCCCCCCAAAAGAAGGAGCCAGCCCCTTTTTCCTGATTTCTTTGAAAAGGTCTTAAGAATGCTAACATTTTTGTTCTTACACCCATCTTATATTGTTGATCATTTTTGAGATACAAATGATTGAATATTTTAGGGGCCAGCCCTTTAGATCCTTAATGGGGGACAACAATTCGTGTTTTGACAAGTGGAATCGATTTAAATCATAAATTCAAACATTTTCTCTTCTATGATGTCTAACAAAATATTTCTACTTCTCTAGATAGATCGCGTCAAAGTTTAAGTGCTTTTCCCCTAAAAATTCCTAATTACGTAATAAATGGGCGTGGCAATGATTTTTTCTAATAGATATAGGTACGATCAACAACTTTGCTTCTATAATGCATTACAAAATCTTTATCGTTTTAAAGTTATTTGAAATAGAGTTTAAGAGTGCCTTGGCCCCTAAATAAAGGGGCCAGCCCCTTTTCTTGATTTTGTTGGACAGAACTTTTGATTCTTTACCACTTTTGTTTTATATATCTTATATATGCCTAGTGTACATCACTGTTTATCATGCCAGATGAAACACCTAAGAAAAAACATGAATTGTTTGAACCCGTCCGATGTGCACGAGAAGTGACGATTGACAAAATTAAACCCGTTGAACACATCTTCAATCATTTGTCTATCATTCATAAAAGTTTCATGTCTCAATCACTTACAGTGACTAAAATTTCGCGGATATAAAATTTATTATATGGATAGCTACCGGTATTTAAGATATTTGATATAACTCACCGGAAGTAAAATTAGATTGCTTATTTAACATTGTATAGTTAAAATATATAAGATCGTGTACTGATATATTCATTCCATGTAAAATATACAAAATAAGGGAGAACAATTTTTTAAGTGCTTCCGGTGACAACCGGAAGTGACGACGAATCAATCAAAATAAGGTAAACACAGATACCTACTTTAGGCAATCATCCAACAAAGTTTGGTTGTTCAAGTCGTCACTATATTTGAGGTCTCGTGGAGTCATTTTTTTTTTGTTTATCAATTTTACTAAAATTGTCGAAGAAATAGTTAAACTTTCAAACAGCTTGATTTGTTTGAACTTTTCCGATTAGGACCGGAAGTGACGGTCGACAAAATGAAAGTGGTTAAACACATTTTCTATCAAATGTTAATCATCTTTCTTAGTTTGGTGTATTCATCTCTTGACTTTCTGACATCTTGTTGGTAAAACAGTTATTCAAAAAAGGCTGAGATATTTAAGATATCTCACCGGAAGTAGAATTTTTTTTTATTTATTTAACATTGGATAGATGACATATGTAAGGATTAATACTTATACTTTAATTTTCTATGAAATAAAATTAATGCAAAAAAATTAATTTTTAGAGTGCTTCCGGTGACGACCGGAAGTTAAGAAGAACAAAACAAAATAGTTTGAAGACATTTACAACTATAGATCTTTAATCCTAGAAAGTCTGAATGCCCAAGTCCTTATCATTATTGATTATTGATGTCACAAGATTTTTGACGCGGGACAGGAAACGGACGACAGGAAATGAACTTTGGAAAAAATGAAATAAATTCCTGAGGATAAAGTTTTGTTCTATTACTCCTGCAAATTTCAAGAAAATCTATCGACCCATCTCTGATAAATCTTGTAGAGAAAAAATTGGGAATAAAATTCGTACCCAATTTTCGAGCCAAAGTGAGCTCCTAAGAATGGCGCCACTGGCGTAAAACAAAAACAATAGGCTCAACTCCAGACTATGGTCTACCTATCCTGAAAATTTCATATTCATGTCTCTGATAGTTTCAGAGTTTTAGTGTGCACAAAATAGGTCGTAAAAATGAACAAAATGGCTGATAAATCGGTACCGGAAGAGATGACAAGAAAATAATCAAAAACGAATTAAGTTCATATCAAGTCTAATCATCTGTGAAAAAAATGGTGGAAATCGGTCGAGTAGTTTTTGAGAAATCGTCTGCACAAAATTTGTGGGAAAAAAATAAGAAGAAGAAACAGTACAAAAACTATAAGGTCTTCCGTTGGAAATGGAAGACTTTAATAAGAAACAGTACGAAAACAATAAGGTCTTCCGCTGGAAACATAACACCTTAATTAGAACCAGTAGGAAAACAATAAGGTCTTCCGCTGGAAACGGAAGACCTTAAATATTACTTAGCTGACGAATTACTACACTATCAAACTTCCCGTCTCCTACTAAGTCGGCCACTTTTAAAAAAAAAATGCATTACAACTATGACGTCACGGTGCTTTCCACACTCTGCTTCAGATTTAAAACCACAAGATATGGTACATGCGCAAGGAGTACCGAATATTATTCTATTTTTATATCTATGCGCATGAACTTGAAACAGAAAGTACATGCAATAACGAACCCGATCGGTATGAGTTGAGTTTGATCGTCTTAGAGAAAATTTTGAAACGGTAATTTAAAATTGATATTGTTTACTTCCGGTACATTTTTTTTTAATATATTGCGCTTGTAAATAAATTTTTGAATAATTTTTATTGTTTTATGAAATTTTTCTGTAAAAAGAGATAATTTTACCAAGGTCATAGAGGACATGTAGATTCACGTAAATTTTTGTTTACTTGGTTACACTATCGATAAACAGGGTTACACATTCATTGAAATTGAAAAGTCTTGGTACAAAAAGTGCTGAAAATGGTAGTTGATGGCAAATAAAGAAAAGAAACTGCAGATTTAACGAAATAAATACAAGCTGTCTCTCTTTAAACTACAATAGTTATAGTAGCATGGCAACTGTTGAAAGTTTTTATGTTTTGTTATGTTCTGTTAGCTTGTGTGATTAAAACAATCATCAAAAATAGTTTGAATACTACTTATATATACAGTAAAGGTCAATGAGCAGCTTAATAATACCATTGATACCCATGTGTACCTATTTTATTAACACATTGTGTTTCTTTGCTCAAAATAAAGGCCTATGGCCTGGGAACACCCCATCTGTTTAAATATTCAACATATATATGTACATAAATTGTATTGATAAAAATGTGAATATATGTCAAAATTGACTGTACATACATATATACATTAAATTGGTTTTTCATCAGATATTTGATATGAATTTCCTGTACATGGCTAGTCATGTACTTTTTGCATATATATAGCAAGTCAACAACATACATAAACATGTTGTTAATCAGTGTGTCCATAAGCAAATAATTAAAAATGATTGATGCATGATGAGGGGATTGGGCCATTATGGGATGGTAAATGGAAATTTATATGTGGGCAGTTGGACAGTTATTTATTTTCATGTCTATTTGCATATGAACACATTTATTTGCTACATAAATAAAAATACAGAAAAATATGATGGTGATTTTATTTATTTTGAAATATTTTATTTCACTTCTTCCACAGAAATGGAGCATGAATTAAAGTTGAACAGTTTGTGCAGACTTTGTGGTGTAAAAATTCCTATAAATTCAAAGTCTCATCCCAAAGAAAACTTCAAGTCGGCAATCACATCCCTTTACAACATCGACATTGACAGTGACTCTTTGAACATTCATCCTTCTAAAATTTGTACCCCATGTAGACTTAGACTTACACGATATAGTCAAACTGAAGATGCCACCTTAATTAACTTACCTGTTTTGCATGAATTTTTGCCCCATTCTGACAATTGTGACATTTGTTATGTAAAACCTGGCCGACCAAAGAAAGTGTTAAAGAGAAAACTAAGTGTCACATCCCAGTCTACTAAGAACAGTTTTATTCGTCAAAAACGTTTCTATCACAGTACGGACAAAGACAGTCAAGACAGATCAAGACCTGCGACATCCCCCGACTGTCCATCACCTTCAACATCATCCTCTTCTTCTATCGATCATCTATCATGTTCGTCAACATGCTCCATTCCTGTCCCTGTAGATAATTCCCCCTTTCCCCCTCTAGATAAGTTGGCAATTGCTGATGCATGTGCTTCTGAGCCTGGTTCATCTGAACAATTGAAAATGTTGTTATTACGAGCATTCCTATTGAGCGATTTCGTCATGTAGAAGTTGCCCATTTATGTGTTCGATTTGTCGTGGTGTTCCTTGTGAACCATATATTTCAAAATGCAATCATATTTTTTGCAAAGAATGCATAGTTGGCTGGTTTTCCATATCAAGTGCATGTCCTGTATGTAGATCATTACTTGATGAGAGTGAGGTGTCCCCCCCCCCTTCATGGTCATCTTCTTCAAATTTATGATACAGTGCTGCTATCGTGAAAGTTGACAAAACTGTCCTATCCTATCCTATATCCTGTATCCTGCATCCTATCCTGCAAATAAGCTCTATCCTATCCTATCCTATCCCATACTTTCAAAATATAGGAATGCAAGTTAAATGAAACGAAATTTAAGAATAAAACGATTTTATCAATTAATGTAGTACTCAAAATGAATATTTAAATCTTAAAACCGAATATTCATCGAGCGGGATAATTTACTTACCTGTATTACGGTAAAATTAAATCGTACGCGGGATGGACACAATAACGTAAACAAACAGGTAAGCGATTCGATTTTTGATTTAATTATATTTATGCATAAAAAACAGATAAATAACTTCAATGCACTAATTGAGGAACTGTTTAGTCACATATTTTTATCAAATTATTTTCTTATCACATATAACTGAGCGTAATTCTCATTATTCGAGCGATTCGTTCGGTGATAAATGTAAACACGATCTGGAAATAAATAATTTTTTAAGTAAGTTTACATCGTTTATAGTTAAACCACTCGGAGTTATTTTTAAAGTATTTATAGCTAGCTAACATTTATCAATTCGATATGTTCAGGTTAATGAATTGCAGACGTTTAGGCCCCAACATGTTTAGGCCCCAAGACGGTTAGGCCCCAGGTAAGATGTTTAGGCCCCAAGATGTTTAGGCCCCAAGATGTTCAGGCACCTGTTGTTATAATAATAACTGATAGTTGAAAGTACATGGCTTTTTAGCACTTTGGAGCCAATAAATGCAATTTACTTTAATTTGTAGTAAACTAACAATCTTTACGCAAACATGGCGTTGTTTACTTTATATACAAGTTCTTGAAAAACTTTAATCACGAAAAACATTATGCTATTAACTTGCATGCACACGCTATCAATGATAGTATCATCGTGCGTGGTTATGTGTCCGTACTTTAAATCAGTCAATACCGTGATCAAATCATACTATCATCACAAAGAAACGAACAAATGTTATATAAGGGGAAGTATTTCATTATTGATATTTCAAGAAAAGAAAACAAATTATTGTATTTTTTTCTATTATAGGAATTATACCACACTTGAATGTAATAAAATTGTTCAGTAAGCTTATTTATGGCAACTGATTTATACATAATATTTTTAAGAACCCTTATATATCCTTAAAGAATTCACCTACTTATTACCTAAATACAAGTGAAATATTATTTCTGTGATCATACTTGTACAATTGAAGGATATCTCCCCAAATTATGTAATTTTTCTGCCAATGAAGCTTAACTTGTACATTGTAGTTGGCCTGTCTTCTTTTGGAGACCCGTCTCTTCATGGTTTACTTCCAACGTGAGATGTGAAACCCTCATTGTATTACTAGAGGATCTCTTCATTATCTTCTCCTAATTAGCACCTATCTAGAGAGGGAGCAGGATCGATACGGCGGGGGTGTTGTTTTAACAATTTAATTCATGTCATACACAAAGTAAATGAAAGTCTTTACCGTTTCTTTGATCTCTAATTAGAAAATTAAATATAGAAAATATAATGGTGTGACAAAATGATATGATATTTAAAAAATAATAAATTATGCATAAGATGCAGATTATACTTCTTTATAATTTTTTAAGTAAATGAAGTTTTAAATAATAAATTAATTATAATTATAATTATACAAATGTATGCTGGTGCCTAAACCATTATTCATTTAAAAAATAAAATGAAAATTATAATTAACTTAGAAAAATGTAGGCTGGTGCCGAAACATCTTGGGGCCTAAACATGTTGGGGCCTAAGCGTCTTATCAATGAAGGGCCTAAACATCTTGGGGCCTAAAAGTCTTGCTACCAGGTTAATATCGGACAGAAATATGCGTCCCTGTTACATGTATTGGGCATCGAAGAAATTATATGAAACGTGAAGCAATATCTGTTTCTTGTATACATGTTTATCTTTTAAAATGCCAAATTGGTCGTTTATAAATTCAAGCTTTTATTAATTTGCAGACTTTAAATGAAGTAAATACAGAAATCTATTTCTGACTTTGTCAAATGCTGCATCGAATTCTCGCAGTAACTCTGTACTTGCGTACGAATTAACAAAGATGTAGCGCGGACATTTTAGCGCGCATAATTGTTATGCACCGCGTTCTTGATATAATAATTATTCTTAAATGGTTTAACTTGTAAAACGTATTAAATTGACATTGAAAATACATTGTTTAGCCAATTTTCGTTTCGCAAAATAACTCTGAAATTTATACTCGAATCTGATTGGCTTCAGGATGCAGGATAGGATAGGATAGGATAGGATAGAACTGAACTTTTATATTTCTATCATGTATCGTGCATCCTGCATCCTATCCTATCCTATCCTTGTCAACTTTCAGGATACAATTAGCAGCACTGTACCCTGTTAGTGCACATCTTCGCTAGCCAAGGGTGACGATCCACGGTGTTTCTCTATTCACCCTTGGCAGATTTAGTAGCTTTAACCGCGCCGTTTATCGGTTTGTAAAGAGTTACGTGCCTTTGATACTATTTATCCAATGAAAATCCGTCTTACTCCCATACTCGATAAACATGGCGCCCTCTACGAAACGTGTAAACAGAGAAGCTGAAATTTGCAGTCGTTCCAATTAGACTCTATGACAGAGACGCAGAATAGAAGTATACTATCGCTTCAACAAGGACGTGACGTGTTTCTGAGTACGAGAACTGGTAGTGGAAAATTGCTGACTTACGAATGTTTCCCACTTGTATACCTAAATACATGCGTGTTAGTTATTGCACCTCTAATTAATATTATGACCGAACAGAGTACTAAATTAGCAAAGCTCGGTTTTAAGGCAACATTCATTGGAAAAAATGCTATGGTAAACACTGAAATAGAACGTGGATCATATGACTTTGTGTATGGAAGCCCGGAGATGCTCCTAGCCAGTAAGAAGTGGCGTGAGATGTTGAAATCATTGATATACCAGAAAAAATTAAAGCTGATCGCAGTAGACGAGGCGCATACAGTTTTACAATGGTACATTTATGAATTATTTATTTGATATTGCAATAACACACTATTAAAGAAATTATATGAGATTTAAAGTGTTGGATGTCTACATCTGAGTATAGTACAAGCACATTCGTAAAGCTAAACAATTGACCACACTTCGGGAGTGAACGCCTCATAGAACACTTGATAAAACTCAGTTTTCTAGTTCCTACAAGTCTTTTATGTTTTAAAATGACATGATCTTGTAGTATATAATTTTAGGTGCTAGTGCTCAGTTTTAATGATTACAATATAACATGATAAATATTATGAACACACCAATAACATATTAATTATCATACTTACTACATGTATAAAGTTATTTTCTTTCCCTTAAAGTAATTATTAGATCTCTGAGAGTTTGCTGTATGACGTTCTCCATGTACATTGCACATGGTATTAATGTAGTAATGTTGTATACTCAAAGACAATATTGCAGTAAACAAATTGGGACTGATTCTGTTAAGAAACATCACAATATGTATGTATACATCACATGTTAATCTAATACTAATTGTTGATTTTTATTTCCACGGCGGAAGGTACTGATCAAGAGGAACCATTTAGAGAATGGTTTTCACAGATTGGACAATTGAGGTCGTTATGCCCTGAAGTACCACTTGTTGCTCTAACAGCAACTTCCGGGCCCTCAAATAGGAGACAGATAATGAAGATGTTGTGTTTTGAAGCAGGATGTGAAGTTATCACAGAAAGCCCCGACCGACAAAATAATAAGATATCATCTCTTCAAATACCAAATAATGACAATATTGAGTCTACATTTATGTGGTTGCTGGATGTCTTGAAAAAATCGAAAGAAAAGCTTCCAAGACATTATATTTTGTGAGACAATATCCACAGTTTCTAAAGTGTATGCTACTTTTTACAAGTTCTTCAATAAAAAAGAACACTTTGAAATGTATCATAGCAAGACACCAGACACCAACAAAGATGAAATTCGAATGGATATGGCCAAAGATGGACATATTCGAATACTAATCTGCACAAACTCTGCCGGAATGGGTGTGAACTTTCATGGGGCAAATTACATCATACATTATGGATTGCCAAGGGAAATGGACACATTTGTACAACAGATGGGACGCGGAGGACGGGATGGATCATTAGCCAATGAACTTGTCCTTTACAAGGCACATAAGGGTCACTTGAAAATTGTGGAGTCTGACCTTTTAAAATTATGTCAGATAATGCAGAATGTAGACGCAAGTTATTATGTGAAGGATATGTTCATAAAGCAGCAATCATAATTCCATTACACAACTGTTGTGATATTTGTGAGCGAAAATGTGAATGAGGTCATGCTGAATGCCAAAGAACACACCCTGCATTTAACCAACATTCCGAGGATGCTGATTCAGATGAAGAAGAGATGAAAAGACACACCAGTGAAAGTGAGAAATCACTGTTGCATCATAAACTCAATCTGCTTAAATTTTCATTCAACACAGATGATAACAGATGTGATGTGTGGACCGACAGATGAGGTGATTGACAACATTGTGAAATATTGTGACACATTATTTAGTCCTGATGATGTCATGCGAAAATTTCCCATATGGAGCTATGATATTGCAATTAAAATATGTTCAATTAAATTAGATGTCTTTTGGGATATATATATGTATACAATTAATGATGAGGGCGATTTTTAACATGTTGCAAAAATGGGAAAGTGTACTTCCTACATTATATTTTTTTCAACTTGTTATTGAATTGTTCTTGATGATTATTTGATTTTCTATAATACATTTGAAATAAACGTTGTCAATTTCAGTGATTTGCTTTTTATTAATGGTCCTCTCATAAAAACATGAAATGCAGATACCAACAATACTACTTTCAACATCAGTGCACAAATTTATCATTACAATATACATTTCAAGTACTCATAAAATCATTTTTAACATCTGAAATGACCTTTGCAAATTCAATAAAATGAATCTTGTATAGTTCAAATTAGATTGTAATAATTTTCTTTAAAAAATTCTGAATATCGTATCTGGGTCAACAATGTTTAATTACTGCCGAATTAAACTGTTTCATAGCTTAGTCTTTCTTTGTTTATAGTTAGCCATTTATGAAGTTCATCAACTTTGATATTCAAGAACACGTCTTTAAATTTAGTAAATGATGGATGTTCGCGTCCTGGTACAAAGTCAAAGATAGAGACAAGTTCGGAAGCCATAGCAGAAATGTCCACTAGTTTTGATACGGGTGGGCGTTTCTTTCCTCTTTGTTTTTTGTCGCATTTGTTTTGAAAGTTGTTCTTGATTTCATCTTGAACTTGGATGGCAAGTGCTGCTTTTCTGACGCTTGAGAATGTTGCGTTGGCACCTTGTGCATACACAGCTTTTTTTACAGTTTGCACAAGTAGCTCTACTAAATTTTCGCTTGTACTCATAGGCCATTCTCGGGGTGAGAAGACAGAGACAGTTTGCCATGTATCGAAATAACCACAGTTGATACTCGGTATGATTTCCCGCCCTTGATAACAGCATTTGAAATTTTGAATTACTAAGAACTCTATCGCCATCGCCCATTTTGTAAGCATCATTTGTATCGCGTAATAGGAGGGCGCATTTCATAAAAGATGCATGATATATCGCAACGTGGTCAAATTCGCAGTACAGTTAAGGCGGTAAATAAAAATATGGGCAAAATTTTGTGATGAAAACACGTACACTTTAGTTAAACTGGCATGTCCTTTTTAAAATCAATAACAGTCACTCAAATGCAATATATTTCTAAAATATATATATAACAGTACAATATTTTATGTTCATAGTGGTCACGTGATATGGCAGTCGCATGGTACAAGAAGATATATTTGTGGTTTTGAGGTCATTTAAAAAATCCAATATTGCAAGGGCATAATCATGTCAGAATTCACAACTGAATTATGAAATAACTTGATGTTATATCGTAGATTTTGAAAAACGGTGCGAACTTTTTACGATAAGAATATTTGTTAGTAAAAACCGTAATTCATAATGCATATGTTGAATAATTTTGAAGGTCACAGGGTTAATTTCATTAAAAAATAATTAATTTGTAAGATTTTACAAGGATCGTAGAAGTTTTTAAGTTACATAGCATATTTCAAATTCACATGTAAAAGTTTGTCGGGGTCAGGTAAGTGTATGCCCTTGCAATTAAGTGATTTATTTAGGTACTCAGATTTTAGATATACGATATTTTATACAAAACCGAGGTGGCTTCTATATACGATGCATACTTTTAACAAAATGAAAATAAGACTATATAGGTAGCATTCTACTAATAATGATTTTAAACAAAATATTCATTTATACTTTTTCGTTAATGTATGACATTTATTTTTCTTCGCTATAAAACTGCACGATAGTCTTCAATGATTTAACTTAATGCGTCATTTTGAAGCATATGACGTCATATTTTGTAGTACAGCGAGAACGACATCTCGCTTATTTTTCAGTGTGTACGATATAACGGACTTCAAAATTGTAAGTAATAGCATTTGTTGTTTTTAATTAAAAGATTAGTATAAGTTAATTTTACTAATAAATAGATTAATAAGTACTTTCGAGGTTTGTAATATACTGTGATGTCATAATGCACATTTCCCGTACTTTTTGTCTGAACGGAGTTTATTGACAGCCTTAACTGTGCTGCGTTTGGATGATGAGTCGTCAGGTTCTTCCAGATCAGCCATTCCATGTTCCTTTTGCAAGTGTTTTTTCATGCTATTCAGTGTTTTGTACTTCTTATTACAAGGTTGGCACATGAATTTGTTCAGGTGATTGTCGTACATAGAATTTATGTGGTTGACTTGTGCATCTAGTGTCTGAGCCTTCATAGAGATGACATTCAATCCTAAAAAAAAAGAGAGTAGTTTGTTATCAAGACAAATGTCACTTGAGAAATTAAAATTACATAAAATATATGATTCATAAACTATAAGTAGGGACAAAACTAATCATGTATGACCATCAGATAATTTAATGTATCTATCCAAAATCCCTCGTGCAATGGAGTAAATGAACTGTCGCTGTTCTTCATTAGGAAGAGCCTCAAACAATGGCTGTCTGAATTTAGAATCTTCCTCAACATCTTTTATCTCCAAATACTTCAGTGCTGCTGCAACTAAATGTGCATCAAGGCAGTCTTCTTGTGATTTTCAATTTGTTTTAAATTGTAATGAACACAAAAGAGCATTTATGTTGATATATACTTTAGACACATGTACTATGAATGTACAGTATTTTAGGTGCATATGGTTAATAATAAGTCAATTTATATATATATATATATATATATATATATATATATATATATATATATATATATATATATATATATATATATATAAAATATATATATATATAATATATATAATATTACTATTTTCTTAGCGTCCAATTTCTTTTTGTCACAAACATTTTGTAAAGTTGTCTTTGTAGAGTCATAACAGACATGAATACATGTACTTTAATCCAACATTTATTCGCGGCGACTTTATTTCGCGATTGACTTCCAATGAACTGGTTCGCGACGACTAATGTTCGCGACTCAGCCTTATTCAGACCCGTATTTTGTTATAACAACCTACGATAAATACTGGTTCGCGGCGAGAAATTATCGCGATGACGAGGCTCTCGTGAAATGCGCGAAAATTTCTCGCATGCGAATAAATGTTCGTTTACAGTACTTGATTGTGTATTTTTATACTGGGCATTTAGATATATAGTACATACCTGTATTTGCCAATCACTTCTTCGGCTCCTTGGGCATCAATTCTTCCAACTCGGTTCCTAAGGTATGCCAGGCTTCCTATGTCTCCTGCAGATGTTTTCTTGTAGAAAGTTTGGTAGTTGAACTATTGAATCAAAAACAATTTAAAATTACTTTTAAGTTCAACCAACAAAACTTGATGAAACATCAGTAACATTTGAAAATATTTCATGAATGCATAATTATATTATCAGTACATGAATGTCTATAACATAAAAAAAAAAAATTATTCAAGTAAATTTTAAAAATAAGTTCCCAGATCACAAACATTTAAAATCATACTAAAATTCTATGGTAATCACATATGATATTGAGTAAAAACAAAACAAAATACTTGTTAGAATGAACATAATGAATGATCAATGAAACAAACAAGATGCTTCTCTCTACACATCTACACCACCCAGCATACTATAATTGTCTTGAATGATGGATGAGCTGACATAGTATCAAAAATGGAATAGGAAGTTTGAAAATGCTCTCAATTTATGGCCTAAAAAAATATTCACAGAATGACAAAGACAACATCTTGAATTAAATAGAATGACCAAAATGCAACTATATTGTTTTGGTATCTTCGTCTTTAAAAAAAAACTATACTAGTATGTAGATGTAATACACCATTGCTGTCCAAACAGGATCCCCTTCTAATAATTAAAATTACTTTTTAAATTTCTAAATAATTTGAAAAATAGAGTTTTTTTTAAATTGTCCATTCTAATTGAAATTATCATGTGTACATAGATGGCAGTTACATGTATCATGTGTACCAGTTTTTAGATCAAACTGTACAGAAGTTCCCAAGATTAAGTCTGGTAAAATTATATCAACAAAAGACAGGAAAATATTTCAATATACCCTCCCCCCTTTCGTTGGATAAAAAAGCAAACAACATGCCTTTTAAAGTTGAAAAACACAAGGCAATTGAACTGGAAACGCCGAACTGTTGAGAAGAGATACCAATAACAAGTTCATCATTATGTGAAGGCCTTCGGGTCTATGAATTACTAGAGCTAACTGATCAAAATCTGTGCTACCATTCAACATTGCCAGTTGAGCTGAGAAGGCGCGTTCGTTAGTTAACACGTCCCTTCAAAAACCTTTCTAGAGAGTACAACTGGATTATATCCTTCAGTATGAGGAATGAAGGTTTCATGTATGTATTGCTGTATACTTATCATATCCTTTGATTTGTTTTCACTTTTATCTAGTATATCAAGGATAGCATAGTCAAATTTTTGGGAACTTTCATGGATATGAGAATGTTCAATAGATTTGGGTAGGCAACTAGCATATTTCTTGAGGCAATTCACATTCTTGACAAGGACATGAGCAATATGAAATATGAAGTGTTCCTCTAGAGATGAGCAGTCTTCAACACTTGGAACAAAGACACTGTTATCTATTCCACAAGTATCTCCTAATTGGTAATCATCAGCCAAAGCATCATTTATAATTCTCTTTTCTAAACCAACCAGTAAGAACCAATGCCAACTTTTACGTCTTCGGTCAACACTCATTTGTGAGGGATTCCTGCTGATATCAATATTATCCCCTATGATATCACTTGACTGCACTGACACAGACGATGCTTTCATACCTGATTTCTCAATTTCCGCCCTCTCCCGTAGCACCATTTTTTCAATATGTTGCACCTGTCGTTTCAAAAGCTGTTGCTTTGCTGCAGCTGATGTTGACACACAGAGTCCCAGTTTATTTAGGGTGGATATTGTCTTAAATATATTGTAATAAAATGTACCATTAATATTTAATTAATTCTTTAAATTACATTTAAAATTAAAGTGCAAATCTATATGTACATGTACACACAATCTTCTTCATAACCGAGTATCATTGATCCTCTATCCTTTAGATTGTGATAGTTTTAATTAAATAATATAGCATTTTCATAATTCTTGTGCATGGATATTATTGTCACATTCCACAAGAGTAAAACAGACTAATAGACTAAATATTATTCATTCGAATAATTCAATGAAATGAGAAACAATTCAGCTTTAACAAACTATTTTCAACTGAATTATTTTTTTTTCTTCTTAGCGATCACTATCATTAAACATTATTGATACCTCATTTGTGGCACCACCTCGGTTCAGAACTTGAGCATTTATGTGATGCAAGGAAGAAATGTGTTTGTTTCGAAAGTTTAACAACACAGCTGAGCCCACAGATGTTCCAACCTCCGAGTCCTTCACCAGTGTTGAAATAATTTTATAGGTCAGAGGTGCTTTAACCTGAAGTTTCTTGATTAAAAAGATCCATGCTGAAATTGGCCAAGCTGTCACATTTAACTTGTCTCAAAATTGATTTGTTTTTTGGTTTTTTTTAGACACAATGGATGACATTTCCTTGTTGATATCTCTCAAAAGACATGCAAGCATGTGTGGCTTTAAACTTGATGAATAAATAGTTCTTGCAAGTTTGTCTTTCGATGCCTTTGTCCTGTACGGAACCTATGTGGAATAATAATAAAGTAGAAACTATAGACTATTAGCCATAAATTTGACAAGAAGTATAGTTACACAGACTCAGTTATTTACGGTTAAATTTATCCAGTGTTTAATTTTTTTCATCTTTTTTTTTGGGGGGGGGGAGGGAGGATGATGTTGAGTATTATGTCAATAGGACTCTCTATGCATAAATAAGTTCATCATCCCACTTTTTATTTTACACATGCATGGTGGTATGTCCTACCTTTGAAAAAAAAAAGTTGTTTCTTTGGTTTTTTTTTAACTTCTTGCGCTCTCCCGTGAGCTTGTTGTTCTTTTCCTTGAACAGGCACAGGTGATTCTGTCATGGGCTGGGGTTCCATTTCATTGGCACAGGCTGCTACAGAGAGGTCACCAGTCCGTTGTGGACTCAAAGCCAGGGATCGTTATGTTTTACGGGGTGGGGGGGGGGGGGTAGGAGAATGCACAATACATCGTTTCTTTGATTTTGGCGTGAATACCGCAGATGATTGTGTGTTGTATTTTTCTCTGAGTGTCTTTAATAGGTTGATTCTTTCTTCTTTCAAAGCTTCGAGCTTTGTTTTCAAATCATACTCAATTTTGGACAGTTTGTTAAGTTTATTCCAACAGAACCCACATACATACTTGCCCTTATCGTCATTTAGTTGAGAAATTTGGTCGAGGACCTAGCACAGCTGATTAAACACCCCAAAAGTATCGCTGAATATTGTGCGTCTCTATTTTTTTGGTAAAATGCCAAGACATAGCCAACAAGGCGATTCTACCATGGGGACCGCCATTATTGTTTACGATGCTATTTGTAAGGCGCGATTTGATTGGATGCCCTGGAATATCAGGGCGCGTTGTTTTGAAAGCTACTAAATCTGCCAAGGGTGAAAAGAGAAACACCGTGGATCGTCACCCTTGGCTAGCGAAGTTGGTTAGTGCATTGTATACATACAAACTGTTCCCAATCTCTTGTTATTAGAGATGTTGATGAACATGAAAATGTCTGTACAATGAAAGGTAAAAAAGTTTTGTATGATGTTAAAAGAAAACCTAAGGTGTTTAAATTACCTCTTCATTCTGTTTTGGCAAAGCACACACGTCATAAACGTCTGAAACCCATTATATCTCAGGTGAATGAATTTTGTCAAAATAAGTCTGATGTTTTGTTTTTCATGTTGAAAGACCATTTGAAAGATATTAATGATCCATGTTTGGAAACAGATTGAAAATTTGTGGCTAGAAAATTATAATATCCATTCTCCAGAGCAATGTTTAGCTATACGGGTTGATCTTTTACAAAGCAAGGGACAATATAAATCCCAGTATGAATTCCTTTCCCAAAATAATGTTCATGTTTTTCAAGCACCCAGTAAAATGGGAAGTTGTGAAAATTTGTTTTTGCCTTCTGCAGCTGTTTATCAGATTATTAATAATGATGGCAATATACTGTTTGAAAACTCCCAAAATCCCTGTACAGATCCTTTGAATATAAATGAATGTTTTATGCAAGGTTTTGTTGAATTGGCAACTCCAAACTGTATAGGAGTTCGGTTTTGTTATTTTGATGCACTGTCTGTTTCTTTACAAAAAATAGTGCCTGAAATTTTGAATGGGTTAGAAAACTTAAATTTATTTTATTAAAAAAAAACTTCTTAAGAATCAGAATGCAACTCACCTACATGTTGGTTGAATTGATGAATTAATAATTCAGCTTTATAAGTAAGTATATGTATTTCTTTCTACAAAAATAAAGTAAATCTAATTAGCTTAGCCATTCTTATACTATTATTAACACAGGTATCATTTGAAATGAAAACCTTTAGCTCTACATATTTAAGAAAAACAATGATACAAGTTAATGTTTAAATAACACTATGTATTATAATCAGAGAGATGAATAGTGTGTTATTTAGTCTGTTATAATATTGATTATGGTTCTGTGTTATACATGCTATGGAATGAAAATACATACATTTCATTACATTACATGAAACAATCTTATCAAAAAATACATGTACATATACCATTAACCATTAATGTAAACACTATATTTTAATAACTGACAAAATATAACTTACCTTGAAAACAGGTATCCCAGATATCCGGAAGACTATGGGAAAGAAGAAGAAGAAGAAGAAGAAGAAGAAGAAGAAGAAGAAGAAGAAGAAGAAGAAGAAGAAGAAGAAGAAGAAGAAGAAGAAGAAGAAGAAGAAGAAAACGGCAGTGGAAGCCAGCGCAATATATACGGATGCATGTGAAGAAATTATCGTTCTTGTAACCGGAAACACGAAAGAGTTACCGCTCTTGGGTAGGAGTTATCGTGCTTGTTACCGGAAATACGGAAAGAGTTATTGTTCTTACGCACGAGTTATCGTTCTTAGCAGGAGACGCTGTATAGAGCGAGAGTTTGATAGTGTACTACCGATTCTTAGATTCACCTTCTCACACTGAAGAGTTCACTACAGGTTTACAATAATCAAGCGGCGAATTCAAACTTTATAAAAACAGCATTTAACAGCATAGAAGTCCAATAATAAAAATCACACATTTAAACGAAATGAAGCAAAATTATGTATCATGGCATAATAAACAATGACGCAAAATATCGTTTATAGAAAATGAAAACTAAAATTCTGGAATGATGAAATCATAGTTCCGCAGAATAATAAGAAATCTTATCAAAATTAGCAACAGAAAAATATAATACAATAATGTAATGAAAACCTTAAGTACTGAAAATAGATAACATGCATTTCATTCAAGCTTACCTAATGGAAAAGAGAAACAATTCCGTAAAATTAAAACAAATTCTTTTAGCGTCGTGTGGAAAGTGAATTAATAAAATTCACTCACCATCCTGCTTAATATAGAATTGCTCTCATTGACCAATCATGATACTTGATTTAAATGTTAGCGGGATAATTTCACAGAATTTCTTCTACGAGCTGACACTGACTACTAAAGGCCAAAAAGGTGATACAAGTCAATTAGATGAATTTCGATCTACATATATTAACAAAGAGAAGATTAAGTAAAGCTGAAACGAATAAATAAGTTTTCTGACGTAATGAAAATAGAATAATCTTCGCAAGTCGCTAAAGTGTCGATCTGATAACAGAAAGAATGTATCTTCAAAGGTTTGCCTGGACGAGGAACTTGTCAGTTTATTTATCAAATTAACTTATTGTCCGACAATCTGTCGAAACTAAATAATTTCCAGAAAAGTGTCAAATTGTTTGGATCCCATGGTTATACAATTAAAAAGTAAAACGCTACCGATAAATTTCCTCGATTAGGAAATAAGGTATAACTTTTAACAGTGGGAAAAAAAACACAGCATTTAAAATCAGTAAAATTTATATGATTTTGAAATAAAAATTTTATCTCTAAAATGCTAAAAATAGAAAAATCAACTTGTGCTGAATTAACATTCATAAATTATAAACTGTTACATTAAAATTGTAAAATTCAGAGAATTAAAAACTATCCATAACAGTCTCCCTTTTTGCCCACAACAGATTTTTACTCAAAGCAAAAAAAAAATGTTCATCATGTTGTTTTTGATTATTATACATTTTTTTAAATGTTATATATAGCCTATGTATTCACTAAATATATTCACAAAAACATACAAAGGCTCCTTCATATTCAAACAAAATACATGCGCAAGAAATCATTAAAAACAAACATTTATGCATAAACATCAAATTGGAGGCAGTACAAATATAATAAAAACATTTGTAAGATACATTATTTCAGTAAAAAGAATACACTGAAGGCAATGATATTTTCAAATAAAAGTGACAAACAAATTGAGTATTTACATATATGTACAGCTGCAGCCAGACAAGAAATAAAAATATCCCATAGATTATTTTCTGCCGAAATACAAAAGGTGTTATTTTGTTTCATAATATTTCATTCATATTATTTTTTTTACAACTCCACAAAACACATTTTATCTTGACAAAAATCTTGACAGTTCCAAGTGAATGTGTAGAAAGAAAGAGAAAAAAAATGTTATGATCTTGTACATTCATGGAAAACAACAAATCAAATCATGGCAAATGTTCTTTAGGAGTCAGTGTATCAACAATGTATGTACCATTATGTGGCAAGGATTGATAAACATTATGATGTGATACCAAAATGTGAACATCATATGTTTGTTCAGTAATACGCTTTGCTTTGAGAGCAGAGAAAACTTTTGATTTTACATTGATAGTCCGGGTACCAGAAATGTTTGTGACATTAAAACCAATCCAATCAAATTTCATTGTTAAAGCAAACGGAAATGTAGAAACATCAATGTGAAAAATGTCTGTAGGTGGTACAATTTTTCAAAATGATGGACAGAATGGCAAATTTAGAACAGGCAAAAAAATACATTCACCACCAATTGTTAATTCAATGACTATTCGTGTAAATCTGTTTTTTCTTTGCAAATAAAAATTATACAAGAAACAAAACAGCAATAAGGAAACCACAATTGCATTCATTAAAACAGAGACATGATTCCAAGAGAAATTTTGAATTAACAAATCAAAATCAGAGGAACAGGTGTAAGAGTAGACAATGCTTTGTAAATGAATAAAGGGATTTGAGATTCAGATTTTGCAGGAGTTGTTGATTGTAAAATGGCAATTATAGCTAGTGACTTTCGAACTTTCAAAAATGTAAAAATGACACCAAAAATTGCAATAAAAGGAAATAGCAAGAGCAACAAAGTCAATAATAGCACTCACACTGGGTCAGGAGGAATTGATTTGGATATTACCTCTAAGCAAATGTTCAGTTAATGACTGAAAAACAAGTTCATCTTTCTTTGCAGCTTTATATTACCATTTAAATAAGTTGAGATGAGCTTTGTTTTCATTAACCAAAAATTGATTGTAATTGTGAGCATATAATTTAAAATTGGTAGATTTACTTTAACAGATTCTGCAAAAGTTGTGTCTCCTAAAATTGAGTGCAAGTTTCAATCATCAAAGAATTCATGAAGAAGTGCCAAATTTACAGGATGAGCTATTGAAATGTTTAAGTTTAAAGACTTATGAAAATCAATCAGTTTTGGGGAGTAATAGAGTTCTTTTGTTGTTAATGTACATTTGCATGGAACATTCAAAATACAAAATTTACATCCTGGCAAAATTTCTTGTTTCTTTTGGGCATGTGAGTTTAATATTCCAACGATTGAAAAGAAGAACAGATGGACTGGAAAGTTCAATAATGTCAGGTTTTAAAATATCCTAAAATACCTTAAGATACAAAAATCTTTGACCAACTTTTTGTTATTGGCAAAAAGGTTAATAGTACATGAATGTGATGTTACTGGAGTTAATGCTTTGTTGAAGTTACAGTGAATGTTTGATGGTTTATGTTGACATGTTTCCAGATCTGCAGTTGTAAATGTAGTGTAGAATTGTTGGTGTGATGAAACAGCAAAGTACACATGTAAGTTAGTAAATGTAAAATGTTTGTAGCATAAGATGCAGTGGAATTGATAGGTATAGGATATGAAATGACTTTGTACAGACGCAATAGTTCCTTGTGTGATGTAATTGGAAATTTAACAGTTATGTACAGTGAGTGTTTCATTCTTGCATAAAAGAAATCAGCATGTTGCTTATACCAGGGAATTTGAGTTTGTGCATTGTAAAAGTTTGGTTGAGTTTTGGACAATACTCTCCGAATCTCACCAATAGTTTTGTTCAAAGTAAATTCTGGCAAAAATGTAGGTGTGAGTTTGCCTTGAATGAGTGCAAGTATTGAGGAGTGCAAATTGTCAACTTCTTCTCTGAGTTTACTGGAAAGATCAATTTGATTTGTCAAAATTTCGGAGGTATTGGCAAGAACCATTTTCAAATGTTGTAGATCAAAGAAAAATTGTTTTTGAGATTGATGAGATTGCTTTGTAGTTATTAGAGGTTCCTGATTGTAAATTATCCATGCGCTTGTTAGCAGTAGCCATATATGATGACATGTGTGCACCATGTTGTTTTAAAGCATTATCAATATTTTGTGTTGTTGTTTTTAAAGAATTAATATAAGAGGCCAAAATGTTCACATCATCCATTGTTGCTGTTCTAAAAAGTCTTTTTGATAGAGAACCAATGAAAGGTAGAAGAGCCCTAGGTTGTTTCTTTGATTTGTTTGATTTGTGAAAAGGAATAACATTTTTGATGAACTTTAAAGTTTTGGTAACATGAGGATAAAGTTCTAATTGAACACCGTGTATTTGATATAAAAGACTCTGCTGAAACTGACAATCAGTAAGTTTAGAACAAGGCTTTTGATTAACAGTAAAACTAGGTGGAAATTATGGTTTCTTTCTGTTGTTAATAGTGCTAATATATATCTAATTAACTTTACCATTTATTGTTATTTCTTGTGTCTGGTAGGTTTCTTTCATAGAGGTTTTAATCAACACTTTCTCACAGTCTGTGCTCTGATATGCCTATTATCCCCTTAACCGCGATCACCACAACCTCCCTGAACAAAGTGGAAATTGACAATGTAACCCAACGTCTCAATTATGGCACAATTTTTAAGTCCGAAGGTACCTTACAGCTTTCCAGAGAATATTGGATACACACCTTCAAGATCCCCATTCCAAGTGACATTGACTGTTATAGATGAATTTTAAAACTTTAATGTAACACATGTATGTTATTTACTTTCATTTTCTTCAAGCCTTTTTTTCAAATCAGTATGGCACTTTTCAAATTACTCTGCAAATAACAAAAAATAATTATGTCATACAATTTAAATTACATGCAGATAAGGGCATGCCAACAGTAATTTAAATAATTTTGGGAAAGGTCTACATATATTTTGCATGGATGGATAAAATGACCAACGCTTTACATAATATTTGAAAGTTATTCATATACAATACCATATATGACCCTACATGTTGATTCCTCATTTATAGAAATTAGATGAAGACAAACAGTCATTTGTTTATTATTTATTATTTGTTTTTTTATTTACCAATAGTACCTGTAGTACAGAATCATAATTATGTACCCAGTTGACAAGATTTCAAACAGTGTTATGATGGTAATATACTGATTTATAAAAAAAAACCTAATAAAACTAGTAGGGTTATCATCACTCAGTCAATGAGGTCAACCCCTTAACGGAAGAAGTATAATTAGGAATTAATGTGCATGAACAACTCATATGAACTGGATGAATGTTTAAAAAATATGAATGAATTGTCATAGAAAAATTTTGAACACAGAAAAAATGTGTTATTGATCAGCTGTTCATCAATTTCCAGAAAATGAAATCAGCTGTTTATAATAATCTTTTAGCCTGTACTGTACTGATTTTCAGAAAATCAGCTGTTAATTTTCACACATTCTTTGTATTGTTTACGTACAAATTGGGGAAAAAAAAACAACAGTTGTGTAAAGCTATGTATTGTCAGTACAAGTATTATGAACTGATTCGTGTCGATTGGTTCAGATGAAAATGATCAACAATTTAACGGACTGGCAGTAAAGCTACATGTACATTGTATAGGCCTAAATGTAAACAATACAGTCTCTCCTTGTGTTTTGAACAAAATAACATATTAAGTCGATCAGAAATTCATCAACTGTATGACCGCGTAGATTTTACAGTGCTAGGGTATTCTTCTGAAACTGCATCCGTCGTGAACAGTAAGGACGGGGGAAGGGCTAGCTTGCATAAAAGGAACAAGTTATAAGGTTGAGGCGCACTCTGGGCTGTAAGATAAAAACGAAGGTTATGTTCGCCGTATTCCCAATTGTCCACCAATATGCAATTCCAGAACAGTAGAACCAAGTGATGAAGGATTCCGTATTTATTATCAATCGAGTTTAAAAGATGAACAATAACAACTTAATTAGGGACACAGATGGAAGAGGCCGGTAATGCGTCAGGCCTCCGAACTGAAGTTGACAAATACAATTCAGTATATATAAGAATCTAAACAATGAGCAAAAGTGACAATTTAATATTATCAAATGAATTGAGTGAAAGATTCACAGGTATTAGATAGTAAGATTAACTCAATGAGTCTTAATGGCCAGGACATGAAAGGCAAATAATAACGCAATATTGTTTCAAGGGATTAGCAGTTCTTAGGGGAAACATCTGTTTGATCTGTAATTACAATCAAATAAAAGAGTCTGCTAGGTGTCAATGGCTAATTCACTTTGTAAACATTGAATTATTAGAATACATAACAAAACAAATGTTGAATTTGGAAAGTAAAATCCGAAATAAAGTTAATTATAGAACAGTCATTTTTGCAATGTGATAATATCCTCCCGCTCCGGTAAAACACGTCCTCGTGTTTGAAAGAATTCTGTCACCGGTAGGAGTGTCCGTTCCGGTAGTGCCTGTTGTAACCGTTGCAATGACTAGGATATAACTGGTTACGGAGATCACATATTTCTTTGCGATGTTGCGATATGACTTCTTCTAGATCAAAATTGGTTTGTTGTAAATTTTCTTCCATTTGATGTTGTATGGTTTAGTGTTGGTGGTAATTTTCATCACGTAGGCCATCTATAATATGTTGTTGTTCGGACAAAGAATACTCTAAATCGGAATTACGAAAGTGCAAATCGGATAATTCTTTTTCTTGATCCTCAAAAATCTGAAGTTGATGGTTAGTCTTCTGCGTTAGCGCTTGAATCTCTTCGGACGCCATTTTGTTTATCTGTTTGGATGCGTCGACTTGTATCTGCAGCTCTCTTAATTCTTTTCCAGAACTCTCTTGAAGCGCGTGGATTTTATTTCTGGTCGAAATTAACTTTGCATTTTATTGAATTGGGCAATCAATCCTAAAATGTTGTCCTGTGAGTCTTTTAGACATTGTTTTGTTTGGACAAGTTCGTGTTTGAAAACAGCCGAATAGTCCATGAAATTACGTAGGACCGAATTTCTGACGTTGTAAAACGGAAGTTCCTTCAGAAGTTGTTTCTGTTGCGAATACCCTTGGATCCTGGATTTACCACGTACCTGGTTCGATGTTGATTTCTGTGCTCTGCGAACGGTGCAAGTTGTTCTGGCGAATTGTCCAGGCATGAGACACCAGAAGCAAACGTTAATGAACCAGGGTCTATGTTTTTTTGGAATTTGGGGGAAAGGTCCCAAGACATCCAAGCTGGCCGAAATAGATGTGTCCATCGTCGATAAGTTGCTGGTTAAGTACGGGATCTATCTACTGCAAGGTATATGCAGCAACCCCGGTTGTTGTTGTTTTCCATAGGATTCATCCACCAATTATGACCGCGTAGATTTTACGGTGGTAGGGTATTCTTCTAAAACTGCATCCGTCGTGAGCAGTACGGACGGGGAAGGGAATGCTTGCATAAAAGGCACAAGTTATAAGGTTGAGGCGCACTCTGGGCTGTAAGATAAAAACGAAGGTTTTGTACGCCGTATTCCCAAATGTCCACCAATATGCAATTCCAGAGAAGTAGAACCAAGTGATGAAGGATTCCGTATTTATTATCAATCGAGTTTAAAAGATGAACATTAACAAACAAATAAGGGACACAGATGGAAGAGGCCGGTAATGCGTCAGGCCTCCGAACTGAAGTTGACAAATACAATTCAGTATATATAAGAATCTAAACAATGAGCAAAAGTGACAATTTAATATTATCAAATGAATTGAGTGAAAGATTCACAGGTATTAGATAGTAAGATTAACTCAATGAGTCTTTGATGGCCAGGACATAAAAGACTGATAATTAATAATAAAAATGGAGAAATATTTATTAAAGCAATGTAGAAGAAAGATTGCTCAAAATAATGTTCTGTACAATATGCTACCTTGAATGTTTTTGTTTATGACTCCATTGAGGAGTTTAAGGGTCGGCCCCTAAAACACATTTGTACAGTTATCTAAAGAACGAATAACAATTCGTGAACACTTGTGGAACAAAATATGTTTATATTTGCAAGACCTTTCATTTGATATCAACAATAAGGGGATGGCCCCTCAAATTAAGGACCAAGAGAGTTCTAATGTGTTCTTACAATAACTCTTTACTGAACAATAATTTGTTATTAATTATAGAAGCAAAACTATTTATTGTACAGCTGTTTATCTATACAATACCATACCATATTCGTATTTGACGTAATTAGGGGTTTCAAGAGGCCAGAAGTCAACACTTTGATCATTAGTATCTAAAAAAGGAGAAATATTTTAAAAAGCGTTGTAGAACAAAAGTTGTTCAAAATAATGTTCTGTACAATATGAAACCAAAACCATTGTTGCTAGTGGCCCCGGTAAGGAGTTAAAGGGTCGGTTTTTTATCTAATAAAAAAAAATTAATTTCTCGAAAAAATTGATTCACTTCCGATTTCGTCCGAAAATGACGGATTTTCATTCCCAGCCTTATTACGGAGGTAAAATGACAAATGTATAACCCTTAAAAATTTGAAGCCCGTATCTTAAAGCATTTTTGAAAAAAGCCCCAATTTAAGAAATGACGTAACGTCAAAATGGAAGTGACGTTGTCTTCAAAACTTTAACATCGTTGAGGGACGATACCGTGCAAAAAATCTCTTAAAGTTTCATTAAATCGGTTGAAAACTGTTTGAGATATGGAGCCGAATCGGAGTCAAAAAAAAAGAAAATAGAAAAAAGTATAATAACTAGATGCAATCTCTTTGCGAGCAACTAGTGGGTCTTCCGTCCAGTTTTTTATCAGATGCAATGAGATGAGCTTATTGACCAATCAATTCGAGAAAGATGTCATTAGACGCAATATTGTGAGTGTATCTTAAATATGATTTAAAATCAGTCTGAGACAATTTAAATACGATCTTATTAGATTTAAATTTTTAAAAAAAAACCTTATAATGCATCCAATCAATTCGAAAAAGATGCCATTAGAAGAAATATTGTAAGCGCAACTTAAATATCATGTTTTAAAATTTATCTGACGTCATTTTAACAAGGTTTAATGAAATTTAATATTTTTAAAAAAATTATAATTCATATAATCAATTCAAAAAAGATGTCATTAGACGTAGAATTGTAAGGGAATCATAGCTATCATGTTTAAAAATCATTCTGATGTCATTTTAACACAATTTAAATGAGTTTAAAATTTTCAAAAAATTAAAAATTCATCCAATCAATTCCAGAAAGGTGTCATTAGACGCAGAATTGTAAGCGCAACTTAGATATTATGTTTGAAAATTAGTCCGAGATCATTTAAACACGATTTAAATCAATTTAAATTTTTCAAGAATTTTTAAATTCATCCAAACAATTCGAAAAAGATGTCATCAAACACAGAATTTTAAGCGCAACTTTAATATCATGTTTGGATAATAGTTTGAGGACATTTAAACACGATTTGATAAAATTTAGATTTCTTAAAAAATTTAAAATTCATCCAATCAATTCAAGAAAGATGTCATTAGATGTAGAATTATAAGCGCAACTTGGATATCATGTTTGAAAAGTAGTCTGAGGTCATTTTCACATGATTTAATTAATCTAAAAATTAGAAAAAAAAAATCATCCAATCAATTCGAAAAAGATGTCATCAGACACAGAATTGTAAGCGCAACTTAAATATTATGTTTGAAAAGTAGTCTGAGGTCATTTTAACACGATTTCATTTAATTTTCAAAAAAAATTAAAATTCATCCAATCAATTTGAAAAAGATATCATTAGACGCAGAATTGTAAGTGTAACTTAGATATGTTATTTTTTAGCAGTTATTGTCTCTGAGACTTCCTAAACTGCATTAAATACTCGAACAACTTTTGATCCAATCATCATAGAGGCATCCAACTAGGGATGGGTTTTTGGCTACTAAAATGTTAATGCCGATATAAAGGAAAATTCTAGAAAAGTTCGTTTTGAATCAATGGTCTGTATTTAAAGTTGCGTATAAATTTATGTAAAGATATATAGGCATTATAACAATGCAATACTTTAGTTACATTTTAACTGAACCGGGGGGGGGGGGGGGGGGTTCTAAATATAAGGATGCAACGCAACTTTTATTTACATACATGCGTAAGACCAATTCCAAGTGAGGTCTCAACCTTTCCTTCATCAACGAACAAAAGGTCAATGTGTTTAAGAAGTAACATTTCCCAAATTGTTTAAATTTATAAACAAAATATATTTATTTACTCTAGACCACAAAGTACGGTACATATATCAAAAATATATATTAGGCACGAGCGAATCGGGTTAAGCCATCCCTCTTAAATTATAAGATACATAATCTAATCGGATTTTTTTTTCCGAACTGTCTGACTAGGTTAAGTAATAAACTCTTCCTAGGATGTTTGAATCTCAAGTAAAATAATATATTTTAGTTATACCAATATAAAATAAAGGTTCACATGAAGCTGTCACTGCGTAGTTAAAAAAGTGTTACGATGCGTAATGTATGCGCAAATAGTGTAGTTTGCCGGATGCCTTATACGGACGCAACTGTGATCGGCTTTGATCGAATAAAATAAGAATACCAGTCTAACAAAGAATATTGACCCGGGTTAAAAATTGACAAGGGGGTCATTTTTTTCAACGTTGAATATTTGCCCAAGGGGTCATTTTTCAACGTTGAAAATTGAGACCAAGATCGTGAAATTTATACACGGGGTCGTTTTTCAACGGTGTTAATATTTTTGTTCTAAACTTTGATGACCTCTACACGTTGAAAATTGATCCTGTTGAGAATTGACCCCAACTTCAAAGTATTGATCTGAACTCTGATGTTCAATCATGCACATATATGAAAGTTGCAGTTTAATTTAAAAATTATATACTGTCCAATACATATGCGGACGTGGCTGATTTATTGTTGGTTGATATGTCCGATTAATTATTTAATTTCTTAAGCTGAAAACATGATATCCATTTAATATTACAATACTATGTAAATAAAACTAAGAGAATAACCGTTTTTTTCGGAATGGAACGGGCTCGTCAGCCTATAATAGTCTTTTAAATAGAGTTGATTATCATTACCTCGTGTGACAGAATTTAACTTGTTTAAACTTGTCATAATAACTGGCAAATATTATCTAATAAATATTGACTGTAATCGTTACAATTCAGTCAATTCAACTCACCTGATTTGACAAACACATGGTGTTGTATATTTTTTCTAATAATTAAAAAAAAATATAACGGTTACCTCTATACTGTTTTATTATGTAAAGGGTATATATATTTGTATTTAGAGAGAAATATATAATATAAGGTACCTGTGCTTAATTTGAAGAAGTCAAAATATTTCACTGACGAAATAATAAATGAATGGTTGTCATATTTTTTTACCCAACAAGTTGCAGCAGTTTTTATTACCTTACCTGAGCTGAAAGCTCAAGTGAGCTATTCTGATCACATTTTGTCTGTCTGTCCGTCTGTCCGTCTGTCTGTCCGTCTGTAAACGTTTCACATTTTCAACATCTTCACAGGAACCACTGGGCCAATTTCAACCAAACTTGACACAAAGCATCCTTAGGCTAAGGGAATTCAAAGTTATGTAAATTAAGAATCATGCCTTTTTACAGCGAGAATATCTCAGAATTAATGACAATTTTGAAATCTATTTGAAATCTTCTCAAGAACCTTTAGGCAAGGAAGGCTGAAACATGTGTGGAAGCATCCTCAGGTAGTGTAGATTCAAAGTTGTGTAAATCATGACCTCTGGGGTTAGGATGGAGCCACAATAGCGGGAGGGGGGTTGAGTTTTATATAGGAATATATAGAGTAAATCTTTAAAAATCGTCTTTTCGGAAACCGTAAGGCCAGGAAAGCTGAAACTTGTTTGGAAACATCCTCAGGTATTTTAGAATCAAAGTTGTGAAAATCATGACCCCGGGGGGTAGGGTAGGGCCAAAATGGAGGTCGAGTTTTAACATACGAGCACAGGGGCCAAGCCCGTTTTAACATTAATTTCAATGTAACCATAAATAGAGAAAGGGGTCGAACTCTGACCCAAATAAAGTACTACAGCTCGCATCAAAAGCTTAATAAATCCATTACTTTTTATAACACTTGCACTGTGCATGTATTTTTCAAAAACAGTAATGTCTAAGATACACTCATGCCGAATTTCAAGTTCAGGGGTCTTAAAATAGCGGAGATATACGTCATTATTCTCTCGAAGTCGCCAGTTTATTTTAACTCGGACATTTACCGGTCCAGGGCTCACGATGGGATTTTGAATATGACAACAGCATTATTGCAACAAGTCGAGGAACATTCGCACTAATCTTTTAAAATGTCACATCAAACGCACGCTACTTACATCCTCAAACTCCGATAAAATTCCTTAAATACTCTCCAAACTGAACTTTTATTCTGCACCCACCTCGACTTCTGACCAGACCGGCCATTGTGATGTTAAACTCAATTTCATTGGTTAATATTCCTGATTGTCCAATCAGAATCAGTCTTTTTCGAAGAAGTCAAAATGGCTGACCTTGTCAGAAGTCAAATGTGGCAAAGTTCAGTTTAAAGTGTATTTAATGAATTCTATCGGATTCAAGGATGTAAGTAGCGTGTGTTTGATGTGACATTTTAAAAGATTAGTGAGCATATTTCTCAACTTGTTGCAATACTGCTGTTGTCATATTCAAAATCCCATCGTGAGCCCTGGACCGGTAAATGTCCGAGTAAAAATAAACTGGCGACTTCGAGAGAATAATGACGTATATCTCCGCTATTTTAAGACCCATGAACTTGAAATTCGGCATGAGTGTATCTTAGATATTACTGTTTTGAAAAATATATGCATATTGCAAGTGTTTTAAACAATAATTGATTTATTAGGCTTTTGAAGCGAACTGGAAGTTTTTTTTATCTGGGTCAGAGCTCGACTCCTTTATCTTTTTATGGTTACATTGAAATTAATGTTAAAACGGACTTGTCTCCTGTGCATACATATGTACGAGTATATTGAGTAAATCCTTAAAAATCTTCTCAAGAGCCATTTTGCCAGGGAAGCTGAACCTTATGTGAAAGCATTCTCAGCAAGTGACGATTTGAAGTTGTGAAAATCATGACCCTCAGGGGTAGGGTGGGGCCACAATGGGGTCGAAATTTTACATATGGATATATAGAGTTTATCTTTAAAATCTTCTTCTCAAGAACCATTTGGCCAGGAAAGCTAAAACTTGTATGAAAGCATCCTCAGCTGGTATTGTAGAGTCAAAGCTATAAAAATGATGACCCCCCCCCCCCCCGGGGTTAAGGTGGGGGCCACAATGGGGGGGGGTGAGTTTGAACATACAGGTAGTTATATATAGAGTAAATCTTCAAAAATCTTCTTCTCAAAGCATTCTCAGGTAGTGAAGATTTAAAGTTGTGAAAAGCACAACCCTTGAGGGTAGGGTAGGGCCACAATGGGGGTCAAATGTTTACATAGGAATATATAGAGTTTATCTTTAATATCTTCTTCTCAAGAACCATTTGGCCAGGGAAGCTAAAACTTATGTGGAAGCAGTCTCAGATAGTGCAGATCCAAAGTTGTGAAAATGATAACCCTCGGGGGTACGATGGGGCCACAATGGGGGTCTAATGTTTAAATAGGAATATATATAAATATATATAGTAAAGATTTAAAAATCTTCTTCTCAGAAACAACTAGGCCAGAAAAGCTGACACTTGTGTAGAAGCATCCTCAGATAGTGTAGATTTAAATTTGTTCAAATCAAAATCTTTAGGAATAGGGACTAGTATGCCTATCACTCCAAATTCTCAATCTTTCAAGGTAAATTTAGGAACAATTACATTTCCGGCGAGAAAAAGTAGGGGGGGGGGGCTATATGCCTATTGGTTAAGTCTAACTTTGCACTAAGCCCCCCCCCCCCTCCCCCTAGCCCCCCCCCCCCCCCCCCGGTTCGACGCCTATGTGATTCGTGCATTTCTATACTTTGTATTTACTTTCTGTACTGTAAACACAGATATTGATACATGTTTATGAAACATGCACATGTTTCTGTTATAAGATATAATAAGCATTATTTATAATTTTACTGAAGTTATACGTTATATAACAAAATCAGTTTAAAATCCAGCACTAGCCATGTGGTGCACGTGATTTTAATCCCATTTTTAAAATTTGATTATACATTCGTATACATTTGATGTAGAAAGTATACCAAATAATCAAAATTATATTTTGTTTATATATCAGTCCGACGTGTACGCCTTACTTCCCGGCTTGTTTAACGCGTTTGTATTTTAATTTCATAAGTATTCTTAACGTACTGTTCATCGCATGACCAATCAGTGCACATGTGTAACTGTAAAATAATTGCCATCAATTCATCGTAGTTGTAAATTCACCGTACGGGTGAACGCTGTTAACCGGACCCCGTTAATTGATCGGCATCTAATTATATTTGTGATTTCTGTGTGTTCATGCAGAACCTGCTCTGTGATGAACATAATATTTCCACACCTCTATATTTTGAATAAGAATATGACCGTGCTTAGAATCGCGGTGAAAATTGGGCAAGTCAAGACTAACTTGTCAGTAAACTATATATGGCTCTATCATATTTAGTTTGGCAAAATCATCAGTACATTTAAATAAAATATAGTTAAAGACAAAATCTGATACATATGTCTCATTAAAACTTGTTTAATTTCATTAGACATTTGTAAACAAACGGTCGGCCATTTTTTTTTTTTGTTAATCACGTGTTACAAATGGGTGCTGGTCACTTCGCCCCAAAGCCAAAGCGCCCCATGCACGAGCGCCCCAAATTTTTCTTGGTTCGCCCCAAGTACAATTCACGAGCGCCCCAAGTGTATGTCACGAGCGCCCCAAATGTTGCTTTTTTTCATGATTAAATTTTTTCACGTGTATGTCACGAGCGCCCCAAATGTTTTTTTTTTCATGATTAAATTTTTTCACGTCCGAGCGCCCCAAAGTAATAATTGGAATGTTATGAGCAAAATTTCCAAATGCTCCGAATGGTAAATCATGTCGTTGTTCTTTTTTATTTTTTTTTTTTTACGAGCGCCCCAAAATAAGTTTCGTTCTGAAATATTATGAATGTAAAATGACTTTTTTACAAGTGCTACACAAATTGCTATTCTTGCTTGTTTTTTGGGTTTTTTTTTGGTTTAAGTTTCGCTGTCTATTATTATATTTCAAAATGTAGTTTTCGAGTCATAAGCTATTAATGTTGTTTTTAATTTTAATTTCGGAGCGTCCCAGAATAAGTTTTGCTATACAAAAATAAAAATGCTGATATAAAGCGATGACAAATATTTCCGTAAACTGTTTTTTATACAAAGATCAAAGCATGAGCACTGAAATTGATATTCATCAAACAATATCAATCAAACAATATGACAATTATCTACCCAATTGACCTTCCAACGCCCCCCCCCCCCCATTACGTCACATATTGTCAATTCAGGGTCCTTCGTTGACATTCGTACGATTGCAAGAAAAAGGTTAGTGAATATTCTCATTTATTTTCTCTCTCTACTTAACAAAACATTAATTAATTTATTTAATTTTTATTTTTTCTTAATTTATTTTAATTTTATTTAGCACGGTCATACTAATATGTAATTTTAGGAAACTTTTGCAACCAATTTAACAACAGAATCAATAATGTTCGGATCTTTAATATACCTGAGTTTACCTAAACATATTCCCCTGTTCGGTGAGGTTTCTTTAGTTAATTTTTTTTAAGAATCTCGGAAAGAGGTATGCAAATATATATGCATTTAATCGTTCATATTCTATCGACTAAAGATAAAACATTCAGAAATGGGGGGGGGGGGGTCGTAATATTTTAAGTTAACAAATGTTCTTATATACAGATATAAACAGAATCTTTATATAAATGTTTCTTGGTGTTTACGCCAAATTAAAAAATTTACAAATAAGGACAATTTGAAGAACCTACAACTATGCATACCTTTTAACTGGATACTTATTACGAAATTCGAATCATAAGAACAAACTTAGATCATAATTTTCCATGTAATTAGATTTTCTTGTCTGATAATAATTAATTTAAAGAATATATGCCAATATTTGTAAACAGGTCTGTTTATTGCTCCCTTTATAAATATCACGTTTCCTTTTGGTGTGTTTTTAGTTCATTATTGATAGTTTCTACAAAATACCGAACACAATCAATGTATACATACAATACACACAGTGATTACTAGTACATGGTGTACACACATCTAATCAAAGGGGTACGCGACGAAGCCAACGTCTCTCGCGTGTCTGGGTATGTTTTCTCCAGATACCGTTACAGAATACCCCCTCCCTCGACACCTTTTAATGTTTCCGAATATCCCCTCCTATTACATCATCGTCAGTTGTCTTCGGAAGCTTATGTTTTAACACGTACGGTATATGTAATACAAAATAAATAATGACACACCCGTCCCATTAGCCCTATATATCACTGCAAATACAATTATAACATATATAAAAGTTATTTTGGGGCGCTCGTGGAAATGATTTCCTAATCACAAGATAGTTTTCTTACAAATCGAAGCCAACTTCAGGGCACGTTCGTAAAAAAATAATCCAACAAGATTCTATGCAGAAAGACATAATCAGGAAAAATCATTTTGGGGCGCTCGTGGAAACGATCCCGATTTTAGTACAATATTGGAAAATCCAATTTGGGGCGCTCGTGCAAATTTTCCAAGACGTAAGTTATAATGATAATTTTATTTTGGGGCGCTCGGAATACATTTGGGGCGCTCGTGAAACGTAATTGGGGCGCTCCAAAAATTTTTTGGGGCGCTCGTGCATGGGGCGCTTTGGCTTTGGGGCGTTACGACAGTAACCCGTTACAAATACAATTGTAACAAACACACGCCAATACTTTGTCGTATTTAACCAGGAAATACTGACTCCGACAGTTCTTATTTAAAATAAATATACATGTAAAAAGTATACTATTCGGTAAAAAATGATAATTTTGATTAAACATTATTCATTTTAAACTATCCCAAGATGCACTTTTCCAAGATTTAGCGGGTTCTGATTGGTCAGTATTGGCGCACTTTATGATTCCGAGCGAAGGTTAAAATGGACAAGAAGGTGCTGTTGTAAAATGGAGAATTGAGAAGCATTAATAGCCTCTACAACAAGGAGATAATGCAGGAACGACGGACTCATGTCAATGTAACTTAATTCACAATATAGATAGTCCGAATAACATTTTCAAGGCTCTAATTTATCTCTCATTTGTAAACGAGATCTCGCGCCATCAAATCAAGATGGCGTCATTTTTTCAAACTTGGTTCGGCGTTTTAATTTTTATTACCGTATCTCTTTAAATATACGTTTTGACCAAGTTAACCATTAACCAACTTTATATGCATGATAATCAAGATTATCCAGGGTATACACATATATAATTATATAAACGTCCCTAATATATGAATGCTTGGTTGGTAAACAAGACGAACAATGAATCTTTCGCACATTATACAATTTACAAACTCTAAATGTAACGAAAAAAATTTATTAATTAAATCCGGAAAATGAAATCTTTCACGTTTTTCTTTTTCAGCATTGACAGCATACAAAGTCAATGTTTCCGGTGATTAATTGCATCCTCTGTTCGGTGATTCGGGTGAATGTTTTGACCAGCTGGACGATGTGAACGCAAGGTATTGCTTTGAAATTGATTATTTTCACCATTAACTTATACATGTGTTGGATGTTTATAATTTATTGTAGTAATTTTGGGGAAATCCAGGTCTAAGTTCTTGAAAAGGAGGTTGATGGGGGGGGGGGGGGGGGGGGTGAAACACACATATTGTTGATAAGTTTTTCCATTGTTCAACAAACAATAATTGAATCAAAATGAAAATAACATAGCTTCAAACATAAAATGAAACATTTTAGACCAGATACTACTGTAGTCATTATACAAATACAAATACAAATATTTTATTGGCACAAACACAATTACAATAATTGGCAAAGGCCCAATGAATATATAAGAACATCATTGTATGTTTACAATAGTTGCATGTACAGTATATATATTTTTACTGATCTATATAGATCTATATAGATCAGTTTATATGACATAGTTTAAACAGCAACTGGCAATTGCATAGTAGCTACTTTATTCAAAATTTTATTCAGAATTTATTACATTTAGGCTAAATAACTTATGTTTATTGTTTAAAAATCTAAATGAAACTTTATTATTCATGTTTAAGATAAATAGAACAGACATAAAGTACAGCGCAGTGAAAGGAACAAGTTCATCGCAAGAAGAAGAATTTTAATGCTACCACTGTCCAGAACTACTAAGTCTGCTGTAGCCATGATGTGATCATATGAGTGCTTCACCGGTCTGGACAATGCTCGAAAGTCCCCCAAAAAGGCCTATTTTCATAACCTACGACTCGGGTTACATCAACAACAGCCAAGGACACTCCTTATTGATTCGAATGGACACATCTCTACGACCCGACTAAACCTCTGCAGAACAAGACTTTTTTACTGTAAAGTATTCTCATTTCAAAAAACCTATAAACTATAAAAGTACTTTTTTTATGTGATCAAATACCAGTATATTACAATGTCTGTCTGTAAGCTAGAATCTTAGAAAATCACATGGTTTTGACTTATTAAATGATTGATTAGACCTTGCAGATATTAACTTTCATTTTCTTAAATAATTTGTTAAATTTGCAAATATTGCATAAAATATTAGACTCCATGTAACATATATCCTCACACCTCCAAGTTGATAAGTGTTAACTACTTTTTTTCCATTTTCTTTGTTTAAACATTTATTGATAACTTAGTTTTTATTTGCAGCAATATATGAAAAATTAAGAAACCAATCTTAAATGTAAAAACACTGCATTAGGAGATGAATGCATGGGTCATAGAAATGATAAAATACACCAAACAATATTCAATTATGTCATATATGAAAATATATAAAGACAACATATACCCCATGTATTACAATTTTTATATAACAAAATTACTTGGATGGAAAGTTGTTTCCATATGGGTTTTATTTTAATCTGTGTTATGTAACTGATATATAATTGGAATTAGCTTTTATATCATAAACAAGGTATTATTTTATTTCGGAATAATTATTTTCCTCGGAATTCACCTTTTTCCTGATGGAATATTGTAATTGGCCCTAATAGCCTTAGTTACATGAAAAAAAAAAAATAAATCCATGAGATAGTGTGATTTTAGCAGTGGCAGGGGTAATGGAGAAAAATACATGATTTTCTTTGCTCTGAATTTATATATATACCAGTATTTTTCTTATTTATTTGTTTTAATTTATTCTATTTATTTGTTTTGAATTGTTTGTTTGTTCTTTATTTGGTAAATTTTCATTTGTATAAAATCAGATTTGTACGACAAATCTCCTAACATCTTCCAGTAGAAAAGGGGGGGGGGGGGTTAGTTTTTCACTGAAAAACTAACCCCCTTAGTTTTTCAGTGAAAAGCTAACCCCCCCCTCCCCCACCCCCATTCGCGTAAAATCCAGCTGCCTTTCAATTTAGACATTAATATTTGATCTGTAATACGTAAATCATCTCCACAAACTGTAAATTCGCCACTATAACATCGTAGATGTTGACTGGAAGCAACACTGCACTCCTCAAATCTAAACTTACAATGAAACGAAGTGAAGTAGCCTTTGTATGCGACAATGCTTGGCTAAAACGCGATGGCTACGATCGAGACGTACATAATCCAAACTGCGGTCGCGGCAGTTAAGAAATTCACCGAATTCCGAGTTACAATAAAACATCAAAGCTATAAGCCGGACGTTATTTACATGACAAGTTCCAACAAGCACTGCATCCATTGCCACAGAAGATTTACCGTATCGGCGTCACTTCCGTGTTCGTGACGTCATATATTCTGTTCGCACTGCGAGTTGAAATTGATCGGCGGATCATGAATTAAGCCTGAAATATCTACGAACTTAAAATTGAATACATCTTATCAGTCCCTGGCGACATGAAAATAAATATAATTTCAGCGGGGTTTACATGCTAAGTGTTTACATTACTTAAGTAGAAATACTAACGTAACAAGTATATTTTCTCATATTTTACAGGTACATGTACTCTAACAGTACGGTATATAAATAACGTATATATCTTGAACAGGTATTTATATGTGTTGTTCAAGTTGTATTCATTAATTTGATTTCTTAATTACCATATTATTTCAGTTTCTGCATGTGATTACAGTACAAGCAGTACGGTTTTTTTACTATACTAACGTTACATGTATAATAGGCATCTCTAACATTATTTAGGAATGATGGACGTTTTGAATGCATGTTTCTTCTTTAGTCAAACTACACAAATAAGCAGTGGTGTGTAGACATGGAAAAACGTCTCTCTGTATTTAACCTGTTGGGTTCATCATTTCTTTTTTAAAAAAATCCATAATAATCAATATTATTTTAATATCTACTGACAATACTTGAAATACCACTTTTCTAATATAATGCATTCTTGACGCAGTACGTTGAATCACACAATGCATTAGCGTGATCGTAATATTCATTCATTTTAATTTTATATTTGTAACATGCAGATATTAAATTTATATTAAAAAAAAAACCCACAATGATTTCTATGGAAGTCTGCGATGTACGTTGTTATGAGTTGTGATAGAATTATTGGCTCATTGTAAATCTTCATTTTAATATTCCTTTTTTTTATTTCCATAGCTTGAGACATTTCCCATCACCTAAGTAGAATGCTGCGTCAGTGGTCTGGCAGAAACTAAAGAGTTCTCTTCAAAATACTAATTCAAAGTTTTGAAGTTTCAGGATCCGCCCATGAATATTTCTGCCAACTAAAGTGTCGATTTTAGTGTGCAAGTCTTCCAAAACTTCTTCAAACTGACGTATAGCCTACTGTTACGTCACGAAGCTAGAACTGGAGATGTTCAGAGGCGTTGCAGGCAGAGAGAGAGAGAGAGAGAGAGAGAGAGAGAGAGAGAGAGAGAGAGAGAGAGAGAATATATTAAATGATTTTTATGCATGCATACATTTATTTTCAGAACTATGATAAAGCATGTTAAACGGCATATATATGTACATACATGTAAATGCATGAAACATACGTACATGACCGAAGAAGATTGAATATTAAAGATCACCGGTTGCAGAGAGAGAGAGAGAGAGGAGAGAGAGAGAGAGAGAGAGAGAGAGAGTCAATGATTTTTATGCATGTGTACATTATAATAATGACTGTGATTCCCTTTGCTAGCCAAGGGTTTTAGATACTTTACGTTCCTCATAAACTTTATATAAAGCTACAGTGAACATGAAAGAAGATCGACTGAATTAAAATTACAGAAAACATAAATATTATGGACACTGCTTGCACAGAGAATGAGAGAGAGAGAGAGGGGGGAGGGGGAGGGAGGGAGAATGCCATTAAAAAAAACAATTATTTTTTAAACAAGTAATACATGTGGCTTTCCAAAAAGCTTGCCTGACAAATGAAAATTGTTTCATAGGAAAGATGTACAAATTAGGCTATCTTTTAAAAAATATATATTTTTTAATTTTCGCTGCTGTTCATAGATTCATAAATGGAACGTGTATAATCAAGAATCAATTTAAATACATTTATTTTTTTTCATCTAGTGCACGTACTACAATATATGGAAATATTCGCCCCGTTTTATTTTCGCCCATTTCGCCCCCGTTGTCAGCGGGCGAATTTAAGACTAGGCGAATTCAAATGTCTCAAAATATCTCAGTCTCTTTAAGCATAACTTTGGGCGGGCGATTTCAAGACGGGGCGAAACCGTTTGCAACTGAATAAGGGCGAAAATATACAGTACAATAATTTGACTATAAGCTTGTAATGTGGATCTGGGCATTCTTTCCACATATTTCAACCGCTATTTATTATAATCATGATTATATTGTTGTTGAATGTGTATGCCCCTTGATGACCCTTTAATTGGTGAATAAACAAACATAGATTTTTAGAATTTTATTATTTCAAATTATTTTAGGATTGTTCATGTATCAAAAAATTGTAGGCTTGACAGCAGAAGAGAAAACAGACAAAATTTAAATTTTATTTGCTAAATAAAGATGCAAAACCAAAGGACATATTTGTCATTTCCAACCATAGGATTTTTTTTGTTTTCAAATAAAGCTACATTGGTACACGCGGTATTCTCACGATCCCAATTTGGACCCGTCCACTAATGTGATATTAATTTATTATGGCGCGAAGTTCCATTAACATGTACTTTCACCCTCTGCCTTTCACCGAAAGGATTAGATCATCGATGCCTTGAATGAACTCATTAATGAGCCCATCAATGGATCTATGGGGGGGGGGGGGGGGGGGTCAAAGAAAGAAGATGGGGCAATAAGAGGGCGCAAATGCCCATTTGGTTTAGTATTGAAACAGAATTTTGAATTTTTTGAGTCAATTGTATGAATTAAAATAGTGATGCACACTACTAGTTATTGTTTAATGTACATTTAGTATGACACGTACATGTAAATTAGTTTTTTTTCATAATTAATGATATTGAACAATTGATCAAAAAATCGGGACAAGCCCCGCTTCGGCGAATCAGTTCCTCCAGAAAATATTCCAGCTTTAGGAATATATATTTATTTTAATCCGAACTGATTATTTTTTGTTGATAATGATACAGCAAACTACATTGAAGCGTTTAATAGTAGCGAACTCCACAAAAGTTTGTACGTAATGTTTTGACTGACCTTTGTCCAATCAGATCGTAGCTGGGCGGAGTTGAGACCTTAACTTGAGAGAGAGAGAGAGAGAGAGAGAGAGAGTTAACTGGTTAATGGAGTAAATTATAGCCTAGATGAGGCAGATTAGCGAACTATCTGTCAACAATAGTTATAAAGTGACAAATCAAGGTCTAGTATATCTTTTTTAATTTATGAAACTTTGAAGACAACGATGTCTTATATATAGATAATGTGAGGAGGTAATGTCAAACATCGAAGACTACGAATATTTAAGAAACTGTTTTTATTACAAGTGTTACCGTTAGTACTCTAATCAAAGTTTGCCGAATCTTCCTGGAATTAAACATAGGTTGTAAATTTACTTTGTATAAAACTTTCTTCATGGTTACTCAGTCTGAAACATTCTTTACCTGAGGACGAATTTGTCCGCCATTGTTTTACTTTTCCACTAAGCATCCACCTGCGTTGCCTTTCCTTTACACAACATCTAAATTCATCATGTTCATAAGTGATCATTCGTTCGCATTTCAAAATATTTAATGTCCATATTCTCGGACTCCATGCTAGGAAATTTAGTTGGTTAGCTACGTCATTCTTATCCATGTACATGTTGTCGACGGCGCGCGGCCAAAGAAATTTTCACAATAGTTCTTTAAAACGCTTTAAAGTTATACCAATATAGGATATATATGTAATTTTTATAAACAGACCTTAATTAATTTGTTTGCAAGTTTATAACTAATGATTATTCCTTCATCGGCACCACTTATAATTTACTCAATTCACTCTCTCTCTCTCTCTCTCTCTCATTCAAATCACGAGCGGCAATGTCTTAACTCCGCCCAGCAACGTACTTACATTCTACCATAATATACAACATCCCTGTGAATGTTAGTCATTTAAATTTTAGACCACCTGTTTTTAATTGACCCTTTCATTTTCGCAGTAAAAATCGTGCCTCTTGTTTATAGCCTACAGTAGGGACTTGTTATCAAATATAAAATCTCGAGATTTATTGATTTTAAACTTTATCTCCATTAATTGGTGGATAAAATATATTCTAGAAATAAATGTGACAATAAAAAAAAGCAATAGTTTTTTCTGTTGTTGCAACATTTAACATGCTTAGTAGAGACCCCCCCCCCCCAAGGTTTTTTTTTTCCATCCGCGCCTGACTTAGTAAGGCATCAATAGTGAAACATAATATACTATTTTATGCAGAATGTTTCTTGAAAATGTCTTGATATACTTAGTTCTTATGCAAAACAGACACCCATTATTTTTTTTAAAAACATGGTATTGCACACAACAAGCATCAAACATGGCTATGATTTTTTTTAAGTAACCTAAAGGCCAATGTTTATATTTTCAACCACTCTACACGTGGTTCAACACGACCGATAACTCTATTCTGAATATCATCGTTTAATTTGAATAACCGCTAGGTTGTGAAAAAAAACCCCATATCTTGAAAGATTTTCATGTTTTAAGATAAATCAAAGTAGGATATGATATGAAAAACGACCAGAACTTACGTATTTTGAGAATATTATCCGAACACATATACTTCCGCTCGAAATTTCAAAGGAACTGAACAAATATCGGTGAAGTCCCGTGAACTTTCATTCGAGAACCTCTGGATTTATTATATACTTAACAACGATAGAGAAAACATTCCGAACACATTCGCAGGGGTGCACAATAGGCAACAATTTGTAGCGGTGACACCCCCCCCCCCCCCTTCCACCAGGATTACACTTATATATGGTGAACCTCCCGTTTACTTGAATACTAATTGTTGCTAATTATATGCCATATGATAAATATTAATCTTTCTTACGTAAAATATTAATATTGCTAGCTCACGTTGTCTGCACCGTTTTGGAGAATGCAACTTTCAAACCTTAAATATGCCTGATGTCTAGACGTCAGGCCAATTGCGTCATGCAGGCAAAAAGCACGAGAGCTCACTTTCAGACCCCCCGCCCCCCTTAAAAATAATAGGAGTCAATTCTTCGAACCCATGCAGCCAATCAATCCTCTATTTTATTTTACTTCTACAAAATTATTTTATTTTCTTCCAGATATGCAGCTTAAATTGCCTCTCTAATGTCAAATATGAGAGGGGACTTGATGTAAAAGTTAGCTTTTTTCTAATCTTTTAAGAAAACCAGGATTGTATTATTTAGAGAGCTCTATCATTGACAACCATTCAAACATTAGTATAAACATAACTTTACTAATACATAAATATATGTGTATTATTAGATACTGGTATATAGCTGAATAACCAATAATTACATGTACAATTTAGATAACAGTCTCATCGGAAAGATTAATTCTGCACACCTTTAAAGGGCTGTATATAAATAAATCACATAAACATAAAGCCATCTTGGGATTTTTGACGACTGGAGCGGATCCTTAAAGTTCAGAAAGGACCGAGGATTCAATTGGGTCTCCGTCGAACACACCATCATGCTCTTCTCTTTCCACCTGATAATGATGTCAGCATTGCATGTCAGTTTTGCATCACCAACTACTTTACATATCTATATATGTGTACACCGGTGATATGTACGTATCTGTGCGATAAACCGTATGCATGGGAGTTTTTATATCGAAAGGATACTGCGGACTTCTTCCTCATCGGTAGATTGTTCATTGAATTTCTCAGTTTAATTATTATGTGTTAACGTTACGCCGCCCCAATAATTTTGCAATTTTTTTTAGAATAAATTTTATAGCAGCGATCTGTGTTTACCCCCCCCCCCCCCTCCCCCACCTCCTTTATCGATCAAATTCACCGCCCCAATAAGAAATACATTTAGATGAACCTGCGTTATACGTACGCATTCAAACATTAATCTGTGCACGCTCAAGATGATCAAGTTACATGATCAAAATTTAAAGAATATATATATAATTTTGTTGTGCGTGCATATAAAGACAGGTGCGCTTTCCTATCCATAGTCCCAGTATTCGTGTACACTATATAAGAATTTTCCTTACATTGACGGACAGCATGATCCTTCGTAATACTTGTACAGGCCTTCGAAGGTGCGATTATGTTGCATTTTTACCGGGTAGAAAATCTCAGGTCAGGTGGTAAATCTCAGGTGAGGTGGGGGGGGGGGCTTAACGCTGCTAATCTCTATGCACAGGAAGGAAATTAATACACAGGAATTAATAAATTGTCAGAACTGATCTTAATTGGAATAACCTATTGTTCTTAATGTCTGTATGACGCGATTTTATACGGAAATGAATCAGTCCAATCTAACAGCTGTACGTTCTACATCGAAGTCTGTGTCGTCCAAATTTTCTCTAAACAGACGTGCGTAAAGCACAAGTGAATAAATGCAGTAAATTAATTCTGCTTCAAAAAATATAGCTCAGCACATTGTACTTAATTTCAAAAAATTATTGTAAAAGAAAACAATGCGATCCATAAGAATCTGGAATGAAAAGGCAGCCATGTTACGATGACGATGGAGTTGTTTACCAACTCGTGCACCAAGTTCCATAGCCTGTATTACCAGTAAATAAAGCTTTAGTAGCTCATACGTTTGTTTTGAAAAGAAAATTTAATATGTTTTGAAGCTGCTCATCTTTGGGATTTTATTAGGTTGCACAAATTAAAATATGGTGTAATTTCTATTACTAAATGAAAAGTCCCGATCGGAATAATTAAATTGGGTGTAATGTTTAATATATATAAAACAATTGAGCGTTCACTCCAGATGCACCTGTTTTAAACCACAAAAGACAATGGCGAGAAAAGTGTTGTAGTTGTAATAGGATAAAAAGCTTTATTTATTTTCCTTTTTTGATGTTTTTGTTTTGTTTTGTTTTGTTTTTTTGGGTGGTTTTTTTGGGGTCAAGATTTCGGATGTTTGCCGGTTTGCCATTTGTCAACTTTTCATTTACTAGCAGCAAAAAACATGTACACCCCGCAAGGTACATGTATACTACTAAGTATTAGACTTTGTATTTAAGTTACACATGCGTTTGAAATCAAGCCCGGTCTCCCCCCCCCCCCCCCTTTCCTCCAGAAACAACATCAAAAATTCAAATGACCTCGCATTGTTACAAAACTGGGATAGTCAGACATATACATTTTTGTTTAATCTCATAAAAAATCAGCTCCTGTCCCAGGAGGAAACGCCCTAAATTCAACTCGGCATCTATCGGTTAGTTTAGCAGTCATCTATGTAGCACAATGGATATATACATGTAACTTCTGACCCACAAGTCCCGTGTTTGGAATATAGCATGGACCTTTTTTTAACCATCAATCTTATTAAAATAATTATGACTTGTATAAAACCGCTTTTAATAAATTTTAAACAGTTGATATCCCCCCCCCCCCCCCCTAAAAAAATAAATGGGTAGACCTTTATCTGTCAATCAAACACATGATATAATTCCATTTTTATGTATCACCGGGAAAAATAAGGTATTTCTATCAAACCCAAAAAAATCCGAAGCCTAGGTCCCGACTGATGAAAGTGGAATTAATGTTTTTTTCCTCAATGGTACAATGTGATATTGGTATACATATCTGAAGGTCTGTAACTTTCGGTCTTAAAATTCCGATCCTCCAACCGAATTGTTTTTAGACCGGAAGCTACAGACCTGCAGCTTATACCGATTTAACAAATAAAGGAGTTTAGACAAAATACCTTTTATTACAGTGCATCGAAATTGCATTTCATATTGATAATCTCTATAAAATATAAAAATTTGGGTTTACATGCAAAACTTTTCCCACAGGTGAAGAGGATTCTTACCTTATTCAATAATCCCAACACGTCACTTTCCAGTGGCGTCGGAAGCAAATTGAAAGGGAGGGGGCTAGACCTATCATCAAAAATCTTGACAAGCAAAACGAAAAAAAAGGCAAATTCCCCAAATCATGACATGTGTGTGTGTGGAGGGAGGGGGGGGGGGGGGTTTAGGGGTACCGATACCTTCAATCTTCAATATCACTCTTAAATTTCCTTATTTTCATTTCAAATTCTAATAGATACTCCCCCAAAAAATTGGAAAGGGGGGGGGGCAACTTCGTGATGCTTCATTTTTTTTTTATATGTAAATTAAAGAAAAATGATGTTTGCTGCGAGAAAAGTTGGGGGGAGGGGGGGCTGGCTTGACCACCCCCCCCCCCCCGACGTTTTCGACGCCTTAAATTTGCTTTCTACTGTGTTTGAGCTGCTTATCCTGGTATATTTGCCTGCTTTGGATCCCTGCTCCAGTCATGTCACTAGATTTGAAGAGTATAAGTAAAAATATACGTTATTAAAATATGACGGGTTTTTTCCCTAAAAGGTCAGCTCAGCGTGGTAGAACATAAATAAAAAAATACGTTATTTAAATCTTGGTCTAGGTAAGAATCTCAATGAAAGCTCATGTTTTGTTTTGTTGTTGTTTTTTAAATAGAAAAAATTCACAAGAAGATTTTGCATTGCAAGGGACTTCAACAGTACCCGGATAAAAAACTTCGATTATTGTGTAAGGTGTTTTAAGTGTCTTTGAATGGCAAAAATGTATTCTTTATTTAATTATAGACAGAAAAGGGGGGGGGGGGGGGTAATCACTCATTTGCTACAGTCAGACCGGTATGACACTTATCACACAATGTCATGGAAATGAAATCTGATTTTATGCGTGTTTGCAGTTTACGGGATTGAAATCTATTAAAAGCATGTTAAGACTATAAACCTAAAAGTGATTGATTTCTTTTTTATGAAAGATCCAGTAAAAATTCATCTTTTTTAAGAATCTACATAGCACATAATACACGTACTTATTTTAGGGTCCAAATTCAACTAGCGTTTTCCTTTTCAACGAATCTGTTTCCTGTGAATTTAATTTTTATTTAATATTCAATCTTCAGTCATGTACGTATGTTTCATGCATTCACATGTATGTACATATATATGCCGTTTAACATGCTTTATCATAGTTCTGAAAATAAATGTATGCATGCATAAAAATCATTTAATATTCTCTCTCTCTCTCTCTCTCTCTCTGCCTGCAACCGGTGCTCGCAAATGCCTCTGAACATCTCCAGTTCTAGCTTCGTGACGTAACAGTAGGCTATACGTCAGTTTGAAGAAGTTTTGGAAGACTTGCACACTAAAATCGACACTTTAGTTGGCAGAAATATTCATGGGCGGATCCTGAAACTTCAAAACTTTGAATTAGTATTTTGAAGAGAACTTTAGTTTCTGCCAGACCACTGACGCGGCATTCTACTTAGGTGATGGGAAATGTCTCAAGCTATGGAAATAAAAAAAAGGAATATTAAAATGAAGATTTACAATGAGCCAATAATTCTATCACAACTCATAACAACGTACATCGCAGACTTCCATAGAAATCATTGTGGGTTTTTTTTCAATATAAATTTAATATCTGCATGTTACAAATATAAAATTAAAATGAATGAATATTACGATCACGCTAATGCATTGTGTGATTCAACGTACTGCGTCAAGAATGCATTATATTAGAAAAGTGGTATTTCAAGTATTGTCAGTAGATATTAAAATAATATTGATTATTATGGATTTTTTTAAAAAAGAAATGATGAACCCAACAGGTTAAATACAGAGAGACGTTTTTCCATGTCTACACACCACTGCTTATTTGTGTAGTTTGACTAAAGAAGAAACATGCATTCAAAACGTCCATCATTCCTAAATAATGTTAGAGATGCCTATTATACATGTAACGTTAGTATAGTAAAAAAACCGTACTGCTTGTACTGTAATCACATGCAGAAACTGAAATAATATGGTAATTAAGAAATCAAATTAATGAATACAACTTGAACAACACATATAAATACCTGTTCAAGATATATACGTTATTTATATACCGTACTGTTAGAGTACATGTACCTGTAAAATATGAGAAAATATACTTGTTACGTTAGTATTTCTACTTAAGTAATGTGTAAACACTTAGCATGTAAACCCCGCTGAAATTATATTTATTTTCATGTCGCCAGGGACTGATAAGATGTATTCAATTTTAAGTTCGTAGATATTTCAGGCTTAATTCATGATCCGCCGATCAATTTCAACTCTCAGTGCAAACAGAATATATGACGTCACGAACACGGAAGTGACGCCGATACGGTAAATCTTCTGTGGCAATGGATGCAGTGCTTGTTGGAACTTGTCATGTAAATAACGTCCGGCTTATAGCTTTGATGTTTTATTGTAACTCGGAATTCGGTGAATTTTTTAACTGCCGCGACCGCAGTTTGGATTATGTACGTCTCGATCGTAGCCATCGCGTTTTAGCCAAGCATTGTCGCATACAAAGGCTACTTCACTTCGTTTCATTGTAAGTTTAGATTTGAGGAGTGCAGTGTTGCTTCCAGTCAACATCTACGATGTTATAGTGGCGAATTTACAGTTTGTGGAGATGATTTACGTATTACAGATCAAATATTAATGTCTAAATTGAAAGGCAGCTGGATTTTACGCGAATGGGGGGGGGGGGGGGGGTTAGCTTTTCACTGAAAAACTAAGGGGGTTAGTTTTTCAGTGAAAAACTAACCCCCCCCCCCCCCCCTTTTCTACCGGAAGATGTTAGGAGATATGTCGTACAAATATGATTTAAACAAATGAAAATTTATCAAATAAAGAACAAACAAACAATTACAAAACAAATAAATAGAATAAATTAAAACAAATAAATAAGATAAATACTGGTATATAAATTCAGAGCATAGAAAATCATGTATTTTTCTCCATTACCCCTGCCACTGCTAAATTCACACTATCTCATGGATTTATTTTTTTTTTTTCACGTAACTAAGGCTATTGGGGCCAATTGCAATATTCCATCAGGAAAAAGGTGAATTCCGGGGAAAATAATTATTCCGAAATAAAATAATACCTTGTTCATAAGTAAAATGCTGGTATTGATGAGAATTGTAAGGTGAATGATCTGTGTGATTCTTTGTATTTTATACATTCATGCTGCAAAAAGCAAGTACATGTACATGTAGTAATACTTGTCATATATAAACAATGTATATTTTACTTCATGTCTTGGATTTAAAAATATTAATGTAGATAAAGTAGTGAAATGTAGGAAGGTAAACCGTGTGTAAAGAAGAATATTCATCAGGAATGAAGTGTGTTGCAACCAGCATAATTAATTAAATGTGTACATCATATTTTTGCACATGATTTGACAGACTGCTCCATTGTTAGCTTTTTATTGGCCAACAAGCCTTCATATCTCCCTCTGGGTCATCTATTAAATACTGACAGGCTTATGATATTAAAATCTGATCAGTTGGTACATCATGGGTGGAAATGAAAAGTTCACTTTGGACTTAATGGATTATCAAAAAAATGATATCAAATCCTGTTCTATTTTAAAACATTAGATTATATTACTAACAAAGAAAAGGTTTATCCCAACTTGTAAGTGGGTCACTTTGACCTCATTTTGGAATTTATTGACATATTCAAATCCAATCTGGGTCATACCTCTATAGTCAACTACTATCTTGTAGTGTATTTTTTTTTTTTTTTAAAGATGGATACTTTAGACTTTTCAAAAATATTTCATGGTGTACATATTTATTGTAGTTCAAAACAAATTGAGACAAGTGTATCATGTTCATGTAACAGTGAAGTTTTCTTTGTTTATTCATGTATATACGTGCAGTTATTTTGTAAATTGCATTCATATTTTTAAAAAAGTAAGATCTTTGTTGCATTTTTAAAGGGAGATTTGATAGGCATTTAATCGAGATGAAAAAAAATACAAATGTAAAGATTTCTATGGGAGTTTTTTTCTTGTGCAATTTTATCATTTTTTAAATAAAAGTCCCTAATAAGGGAATTGCCATATGGATGTTTTTCCATTATTGTATCTTGGCTGTATTTTATTTATTATTGGAAACAATTTCAGATTTTTGAACAAAACAAATTTGGAACTGTTTGAAATTGTTTTGTTTTTACATAAAGTAGAAACCTTGCTCAGCTTTTGTGAAAGCAAAAATATAAAAAGTTTCAGTAAGTTTCAGTTGCGGAAACCCTTGTAAACAATATGTTTCCCAAATGTGTATATGGAGGTTGAAACTATGCAAAAACTTCAAGTTTCAGTAAGTTTCCGTCGCGGAAACCATTTGTAAACAATATGTATCCCAAACGTATATGGAGATTGAAACTATGCAGAAACTTCAAGTTTCAGTAAGTTTCCGTTGCGGAAACCATTTGGATTCATGGACAGCCTAAGTTTCAGCACTGCGGAAACTTAATGAAACTTGAAGTTTCCGTGCTGAAACCTGTCGGAAACTTTCAGTAACCTTAAGTTTCCGCAGAGTTTCCAAAGGGTTTCCGCAGCGCTGAAACCAGATATTTCAACCAGTGCAGGTATTGTAGAGTCAAAGCTATAAAAATGATGACCCCCGGGGTTAAGGTGGGGGCCACAATGGAGGGGGGGGGTTGAGTTTTAACATACAGGTAGTTATATATAGAGTAAATCTTCAAAAATCTTCTTCTCAAAGCATTCTCAGGTAGTGAAGATTTAAAGTTGTGAAAAGCACAACCCTTGAGGGTAGGGTAGGGCCACAATGGGGGTCAAATGTTTACATAGGAATATATAGAGTTTATCTTTAATATCTTCTTCTCAAGAACCATTTGGCCAGGGAAGCTAAAACTTATGTGGAAGCAGTCTCAGATAGTGCAGATCCAAAGTTGTGAAAATGATAACCCTCGGGGGTATGATGGGGCCACAATGGGGGTCTAATGTTTAAATAGGAATATATATAAATATATATAGTAAAGCTTTAAAAATCTTCTTCTCAGAAACAACTAGGCCAGCAAAGCTGACACTTGTGTAGAAGCATCCTCAGATAGTGAAGATTTAAATTTGTTCAAATCAAAATCTTTAGGAATAGGGAGGGGCCACACTGGGGATCTAGTTGTACGAAGGAAAATATTCTAATTACTCACAAAAATTAAAATGTTATTTTATATGATTTTACTTAAATGCAAGCAATTTTACATATTGCTGATTCTTAAAATTGTTTAAACTTTGGTCCCTGGACGATATTTGGCATCAAAAGGGGTTCAAAGTTTGAGTATGTTTATATCCTGTGTATAAACAATTCTTTAGGGTCTTTTGAGAACTGAAATGCTGAATGTGATATGACTATGAAATCATTCTGTTAGAAAAGGGACTTCATAATAAATATAAGAATATTCAGGGGGAAATGATTTTTTTTTTATACAAGATCTACATGTATTATTCCACATTGTCCAGATATTTTGTATTAAGACTCCTTGAAGCTGGTTTTGTAATGCCTTTTGTTACTCAGGTGAGCGATGTTGCCCATTTCTGCATGTACATATTCGCAGTTTATTTTTAAACAATACAATTCATCTCTATTATTTTGAGTTTTTAATTCCATTATTTACCCCTAAATTAGAAATACAGAAAACTGAGGTTATATATTTTGTCATAATTAAAAACATATATCCTCTACAGTAAAAAACGAAAAACAAAGGAATTTAAAAAAGTAGGCTTGTATCTTCATGTGTAGGTGGAAAACTGTTGATCTAACATTGTAATGTTATAAATGAAAAGACATTCAAAAAGTTGAATAGATTGAGATAACTCTAGCATACAATTGATAGAGAAACACTTGATAAAGTTTGGTTTTTATCAGACCTAGATTGGGAAGGGGTGATGTTGTGTGGGACAACTTATCATGTAAATGAATTGTGTAAACATCATTTTATGTAGTGAACTTGTCTGTACGAAAAATTCCACCCTAACTTAAGGCGAAATGTAGGCGAAATTTGAAAGCGGATTCCGTCTTTCATTCCTCTGAATGTATAACTAATAACACAGATTCAGGGTGGAGTCCGGGCGGTATATGGCTCGAAATATTTAAATGAGATTAAGCGTATTCCGGGTAATAAAAATCCGCCTTAAAACAAACAGGAATCTGCCTTAATCTTAGGTGGAATACGCAAGATTCCGCCCTAAATTAAGGTGGAATCCACCAAAATATAAGGTGGAATCCGCCTTAGTATAAGGTGGAATCCGCCTTTATACAGGGTTGCGTCCGAATCCGCTTTAGGGTAAAGATGAACACTTTTTACAATGGACAGAAAAACTTCTTTTGATTTATGCTTTTGAATCCGGTGACTAAATCCTTTTAAATTAGCACCGGATGGGGTGGAATCATTGCCTCCATTTCTTTTATAAATCAGTGGCCAGACTTAAAACATAAAACCATCTATAATTCCTGTGTATTTCCTTTTTTAAACACATCATAATACAGATATCACATCCAGAATATGTTTATATTTTCCTAATGTTTGTCTTCCACTTAATATAATAAGTTGAACTTTTTGTTTTACAGTCCACGTTTTCACTCTTTTGTACAGGTAGTTCCTAGAAAAGTTTCTAGAGTAGCTCAGATCTTCCTCGAATCTGTTCGGTAATTGCATCATTAAAAATACTTTTCTCACATATTCTGAAAAAAAAAATACATGTAATTTGATAAAGTATTACTTTTAACCAGACACTCGATCAAATATAAATATATCAATTTACATATATACCTTTTTCTTGTTATCATGATTATAAAGAATACCTTTCAACAATGTGAACAAATAAAAAGAGATCCAATCCTTACCTTTCAAAACTTTGATGTTGGAAGGGTTCATGTAAATGGTATGACTGAAATTGTACTTTTTAGTCTCCCATGTCCATTGTCCTTCTGCTTTTGAGCTACTTTTTATTTTTATCAGACTGTTTCTCAATGCTCATACTAGGACAGCTAACATATAAGAAGGCAGCTTGCCACCCTCCCAGTGACTTGTTGGTATTGTTGCTTTCCTTGCTTTTTAATTGTTTAGCATAATGTCAGTTGTTTTCAACAGCTTTCAAATCTAAAGGAATGAAGGGATTTCTATAGTTTATACATTGTGTGACATTTACGCACTTTCTAATATCTTTTAAATGAAGAATAGTTTAAACCTATTTTTTCTTCACATACAATTAGCACAATTTTAACTGTACTTTAGTACTATTATTGATAAAGTCATGATCATAATTAAATTTTATATTGACTTACTTTCGATATTAACATTAAGGTTCCTGTGTTCATGCCCTTAGTCCACATAACGCGCACACTTTGCTTAACTCCATAAGACTTGGTTTACATCAAATAGCTGTAAATAAGTTTCACTGTATTTCCCCCCAAAACAATCCTCATAACAGTTTACACATGTCTAAATTTTGTAATTCAAAGATGATCAGGAAAGTTAGGCATTACCGTTGTCGCCAAATTCAAAACTCACAAAGCGCGAGCCTCTGAGGCCAGAAATATGATAAGGGGTAACGCTGATTTTATAATATGTTTACAAGTGCTTGATGGCCATAGTAAAACAATTTTTAGTAGCAGTTTAAAAGTACAATAAATATGCGAGCGTGTTTATAACTCATTCCTGTCTTTATATTGATAAAACATTGCGGCTAAAATAGTATGTAAATGTTTAAAATTATGATAGAAAAAAAGAAAGATTTTCCCTGTTGACGCCCCTTTGCAATACAGGGAGAGGCTGCGGCTCTTGTCTGTTTACAAATGGCAGCCTGTGTATTGAGGTCAAGATAAAATTAACTAGCCTGTGTGTAGAACATACATATATAACCTGTTTGATAGTGTCATCGGATTATCAATTTAAATTTAAGGTTACAAAATTAAACAATTTGAAGAAAGAAGTAAAGTTTATTGAGTGAAAGCAACAGACAGTTTATAAGAATGAGCTATTTATAGAACAGAAACTGTTGTGCGCCTTTAACACGATTTGGCCAAGTTTAAGCCGTAAATTTTATATTATAACTTGCAAAGAATTGCCAATTAGCTAGGTTAAGGCGGAATATTTAATGATGGTAAGGGGGGAAACGGGCAGCGAGAAATAATACGGTTAACTTTGACAGAAAACGGCTGGATGCTGAAAATATGGCTAAGGTTTGAGGCTAGGTCCGGTTATGAATAAGATGGAATCCGTCTAACATTCAAAGCGTTTTCCAGGTACGCCTTTGATACTCCTAAGTACGGCTACATTTTAACCGGAATACGTCTAAGTTCACACTGAGTCCAGCCGGAAAACGGCCAACAATTTTGTACGGGTCAGGTTTGGAAACCTTACAATTTTAAAGGGATGAACATAAACTAATTCTATTCTACAAGATTCAAAATGGTTTAGCACCAAAATACATGTTAGATTTAATTCAATCATATTTTCCAACTGAACATGCACATAATCTTACGTAGAATGACCTTTTTTCCTATCTACCACTATATCGGACTATTTATTACAATAACTTTGTTCCGTCTACACGTAAATAATGGAAAAATCTTCATGCACAAACGGAAATTTCATAAACGTAATTCATCTTTAAGTCAAAACTTAAAAACAAAACATACCAATAGCTTACAAACACTTCAGTTTGAGGCAATAGAAAAAAAAATATTTTACGTCAGCTACGGAATAAAGCTAGTAATCTAAAAAAAAAAACTTACTTATTTAAGGATTTGGTAATTGATGAGAGTCGTTGTTTATACTCACGGTGTATAAATCTCAAGGAAATATGAATTTATTTATTTTTTTTTTGGATGCCCAAAACACACTCAACAAAGAGAAGCGCTTTTTAAACAATGTAAAACAGTATACCTTTCCATATTAACTTTTATTTATAAACATTATAGTTTATCTGATTTTTGATATAAATAAAATTGTTTCCCATGTATATATTAGAGCTCACAAGGGTTTTCGATTCTCTTAAGTTACACCGCTTAAACTTATTTAAGTAGTATACATTTATATTTACTTATTACATGTGTATATAGTTCCCTTTTATTTACTGTTCCTTAAAATTGGGCTCGATCATGAAAATCTCATTCTTTCGTTTGTCTCTCTGCAAGTATAAATGAAGGGGATATGCGTGTTAATGTAGGTGAGAATGAACACGTCTACCTACACTATGTCTTACAATCATATATGGTATATGTTCCGATATTTTTTTTAATATACAAGTATCTCTTGTCTTATATACACGATATCAATGATATTCTCTAAATAAAAGATAATATATACTTATGACAATAGGTTATTTTTTATCACCACTTCTTGTTTTTTTTTTTTGTTTTTTTTTTGAAAGGATTTACATGGGCCATGCTGTTATCCAATCCATTTAAATTTCAATAAAAAACGTTTAATTAATGACGTTGGTGCCTGTGATAGGAAAGTCAACCATCTACTCCAGCAGTGTTGTATGATCTTCAACTACATACATGTATTTTTATTCAAAAAATGCAATTTACCAGTTTATATTGACAAAAACAATTAGTGTTTATTTTATGTTAAAGTTTTGTAATCAAAGCAATTTAGAAACTATTAAGCAAAATTATTTTTTCGTCATTCTGTACAAAAAATTGGGTTGCTAATTTGCTACAGAATCTATGAAGCAGAATTGTTTATGCCTAGAGATATTTGTCGATTTGATTATATTTAGTTATATCCGAAGTTATCATAACGGCACAAACAAAACGCTCAAACACTATCGGCTATCAAGATATAAAGTTAATATAGAATTGATCATGAAAAGGTACATGTTAGCGTATCATCATTTTGTAGACTGTTATTGGCTAAATGGGTGTGAATAAAAAAATTCAGATAATCACAGTTTAAACAAACTGAGTGGGTCCAAACACAAAAATCACAAATCTACAAACTGTAAATTTTGTTTTTAGACCCACCTAGAACATTTACAATGAACAATATCAAAGTTTCAATTTACTGGGTTAATGTAAAACCAAAATTAAACGACATATGTATTGTAATTAAAAAAAGTATTTATATCTGTACACCTATCTAGCGAATTTAAAAAAGGAGTTTAACTGAATTGAACAGTTAAACGTGTAACCATGAAGACGCACGTAGCATCACCCCCCCCCCCCCCTTTCTTTTTTGCGCAGCAAAGATTTTTCTTAAATTTACATACAAAACATTGAATGAACATGGAGTTCCGCTCCTCCATCCTTTTATGGGACCATGTAAAATCTTGATATGAAAATAAGCAGTGCATTTGAAGTTAAAGGAATATTAGCTGCCTCTCTTCCCCGTCCAGGGATTAGGATTTTCAGGATTTTGAAAAGTAATCTTTTTTTACGTGTGATATTTTTTTTGGATTAGTCTGACCCCCCACTTTAACAAACTATGCTACGTGCCTGATGTATACAAATATTCTGTATAAAACATTGTTTTAAATTTAGATTTAAGACAAATCAACACTATTGGTCTCAATATTCAACGTGGGAAAATGACCCCCGGGTCAATTTTCAACCAAGGTCAAAATTTTTCGTTACACCTGCCTTTTTTAGGTCTAGAATTCTGGGATTGCTTTTAGAAAACGCGGCATTGATTTGTTATGTTTTCTCAATAAGTAACATGTTTTCCTTATTGTTGAAGGTTGATTTCGAAGCAGAAAAAAATGTTAGCTTAATTCAACAATTGACTAAAAGGCCTTCACGGTCACCTGAGTACCGTAGTCTTTAGATTTACAACGTAGAGGGTCTTATATTTTAATTTTGAGCTTCATTTTAAAGTTAATTTTAATCCGGATCTGATGTTTGACAAAATTGGATCCCGGTGCTTAAAATTGTTAACTTTTGGAAATGGAGACCTGCAGGCCTTTAATGGTAAATCGTTTATAATATTCAGTTCTATTTGTAATGCATACAACATACATTCACTTTATCTCTACAAACATTTTATGCTTAGAAAAAAGTAGATTTTCTAAAATATGGGGCAATAGGTTACCCGAGTGACTCAAGTGACCTTAACAAAAATTAAATTTTCATTATACGGTCACAATTGCCCCAACCCCCTCCCACGACATAAAAAGCATCAAACCTTATTTAATTGGCTGTGAATTTCTCAAATTAAGTACATTACAGCAGTATACTTTTAACATAATAACAATGCATGTAGTCTGTACTCCCAAGATTGTACAGTATAAGCTAAATTTTAAATGTGTCAATATTGGCCCTACCCAAGGGTTCTGAACCCCTATCCATGGAGTTCTGATTGAATTTCACAATTTATGTAAACGTTCATGAATATCATAACCATGCATTAAGTTGATCTCCCTTTGCTATGGATGAGATTAAAATGTTTTTAATTAAATTAACTACCTTTTCACAATATGATCATATATTCCCGCCATAGGGTCTAAACTCCTGACAAAGGGGCAATGAATTTTATAATTTTATTGAAGGCTTTCATTAACATCAGATGCATGCATTCAGTTTATATCCCCCTGCTGTAGATAGGGGGAAGAAGATACATGAAGAATTAAAATATATTTATTGTATGTCCATTCTGGCTCCGCCCTAGGGCATAAACCCCCGACACAAGGATTGACCAAGTAACCATAAATTGCATAATATATGTATTGGAAGAATGTTTCATGGACATTTTAACCATGCACTTAGTTTTTTACAAATATATACGTAGTAGAAAGGCAGGGTTTTAAAAAAGTTTCACCATATGTTCATTTTGGTCCGTCCTAAGACATGACCCCTTAGTCTTGGGGCCATGAATTTACAATTTTTGGAATAGGGCTTCATGGATATTAGCAAAACGCATTTGGATTTTTTTAACATTTGTGGTAGAGAACAAGATATTTGATAACATGACCCTATTTTGCTTATAAGGCCCTGCTTATCAGGCTCCGGGGATAGTATGGCTATTGGTTTTCGCAATTTATATTTGGCTTATGCTAGAGATGCTTCAAACCAAAACTAGTAATAATTGGCCTATGATTTTAGTTTTTAGGATAAAATATATTAAAAATGTAAAATTGATAACGCACGACGGACAACCGACAACGCTTGACAACGAACGACGGCTGGCAAAGACCAATTGCAGTATGTATGTCACTCAAGTTACTCAAATTACCTAAAACAATAAAAGATTTAACCTTATCCATTATATAACATAGTCTTTTCTTGTAGTGATAGTCTGTCATGAAGATGTAAATTTAAAAAAAAAATGCTTTTCATGTAACAAGCAACGGAATTTGGCTAATTCAACGAAAAAAAAGATTTAATAACTGTTTTTGCTTTGTCATTGACGGCATCGCTGCTTGGGCAAGATTGGTAATAAAAGATATTAGTAATCGGTAAATTATGCAGTCTGTAATCTTCAGTTCCAATGCAGTTGAATGCAGTTTCATTTCCTCCACTTTCTCCTCTCATAGCGACGACGAGAATGTCAGCCACTTCTTCCTTTACTATTTACCAAAACAAGAAACTCTGTATTATTTAAATTCGTTCTTAAATATCAATTTATTTTCTATAGAGCATTTCTTTATATACGTTGTAAAATTTAACAGTTCTTTTTCTTATAATTGATCATGTATTCATACATTGTGGATGTTTTTATTGTATGCTTATATCTTATGAATTTATAGCAGTCTTACGTGTAATGCCTAGGTCAAACAGGACACCATCAACTTCTTCTGGAAGTCGATTTTTCAAATCACACAACAAAACATATTTGCCTTTCAGTCGTCCAGTTTTGTTGTTAATCCATTTCAACTTCCGCTGCAGGTTTCTCTCAATAAAGAATTCGAAAGCGGCTTTATAGTCGTGATCGCCAGCTGTACACAGGACTTTGACTAAATCATAATGTGTATGTAATAAAAACAAATCACTTTAAATATAGTCGTTGTAAAAAGTTGTCATACTTAGGTTATTAATTCAATGATAACATTCTGTGAAAAAAACCATTTTAATGGTATTGAATAAAACATATATACTCTACTTTTCCTGTTCCGTCTTATTCTCACACAGCATGTCCATCCAACTGAAATTGATTTTATAGTGCTATCAATACTTATAGAAATTTTAATATCAAAATCTAAGAATATTTTTGCTACTTTAGTAGAAATATCAATGTTGTTGTAACTAAAGTGTTGAAAATTTTAATTGATATACCGTGTTGTAAGTTGGAATTTAAAATTAAAAACAACGTAATCATAAACATAGAAATAACCACGTTCAGAGATTCAGGTAAGTATTCATTGTGAATTACTTTATGGTTGTTCCCTCTCTCTCTCTGTGATACACTGACTTGCAATTTTTATGACACATTTATCCAAGTGAAATTTATAATAAAATATTGATATAATAATATATATAATAATTATAATAAGTTCCAGGTTTTAAATTGTTTATAAGGTTATAATGTTGCGATAGTTGTAGCAAAAAGACAAAACATGATGCTAAGAATAGACAAGTGAAGGTCAAAACAATCAAACATGTTTCATTGTTTACTAGGACTGACATACAAATTCATATCTTCATATCATTTTCGTCAAAAAATTCAAAATTAAGTAAAGCAAAGCAAATAAAAGTCTTACGTAGAATGAAAACAAATGCGAAGACCACATAGTGTGTAAAAACGAGATTCCATAAGAATTTAACCCAGCTTTCTGTGCCAGCTTCCTGTGTTTCACTGCAATAAATGTCAATTTTTTTATTCCTAATGTTTATGGTCGACCTTTTCAAGAACAATTTGATATGTTACTTTAAATATAAAAAAATACATATTTCTTGTGTGTTTTCTGTAGAACAACGTCTATTTATGATTTGTCAAAACGGCATTTCTAACTGCACAAGATTTGTTCTTCTCTTTTTTCGCCTCACAAAACGTTTCTCTGCTGAAAACGAACCGGCCAAATGTGTTGTCCTTAAGAATTTTAAAAAATTGATGTCAATAAAATCACTTCCAAAGATTTACAAAAAAGCATGGTGGCTTTGAAATTGTTGGATTGTACGACAAAGGTATTTCATACCTCACAATGGAAAGATAAAAGAAGTGTAATGATCTTAAATTTAAGATACTCAACTAGTATTTAAAGATATGTAACATAAGTCCATTAGCACATGTAAATTTAACTCAATATATATTGTATTATTGTATAAGAAAATATATTTTATTTTTTAAATATATTTAGAAACACAACATTTTACGATTCTTTCTTCAAATCATATTAATATAAGGTTTTAAACAAGTACAAGGCCGACAAAGTATAATAATGTTTCAACATTAGGTAAAATTGATACTTTTTACCCTTATCTTTTTGTAGTTAAGATAAACAAATATTTAATTAGATAATACCTTTGATTACTTGTGAAATCCATTTGTTGACCTATATAAAAGGAATAGAAATAAACAAACATACATAAGAATGTCTGTGTTGAAAAACAAAATGGTTGCTTTAACAGTTAGCGTACAAACAGAAACTAAAAAATTCAAATTTAATGCCTAAACTAAGATTTGTTTTCTTAAATGATATAACTACTCTTTATATCACTATATTTCATTATTCATATCATTAATTTGAAATTAAAAACGAATACGTTCTTACTAACCTACTTTCGAAATGCATGAAGTGGTTTGGGTATTCCAAGGAATTCCCAGCTGGAAACCCCCTTTAAGTTTTGTTTTGTGTGAAACACCAATTTGTTTTGAAATCTGGTAAACTACTTTATTATTGAAAGACAAAGGTAAGACGGCTGCTATGAGGTTTGATACCGAAATGATTTCTCTAAAAACCTTTTCAAGATTTTATTTCATTAATTATGCCATTTTTTTTATCAAAGAAAGGATGATTAAGACGGCTTAATACTTCACGGAAGTGATTGATTTACAGTCGAAAATTACCGTCGCACATTATTCAATATATAATTTACTATTTGCATCCTTCAGTCCCAATGAAACCAATTGATACCCGTGAAACCCGCGATACTAATAAAACTAAGTCATTATATATATATATATATATATATATATATATATATATATATATATATATATATAAAAGCACTAAAAATAACCAACGACACGAACAATAAAGTAAAATATTGTCAAATTTTCGGGACAACCCGTCCCTTCTTCAGGACATCAAAATAAAAACTACATAAAGAAGAAAAACATCTACAAAACTAGCACTAAACTAAACTAAATAATATATAAAAACTAGATAATGTTTAAACACCGGATCAAAACGCCATCAGGGCGGAATGACTTCAGTCTATGCATCCAACATTTTTCTTTATTTTTTCTCTCCGCATCTGTCCAGTTAGGGTTGTGATCAATGACCAAAACCATCATGTCCTCCAATTTGTGACCATCTAAATTAAAATGTTCCCCGACGGGTTCTTTAATTTTCTTAGTTTTGGTGGTGGAACGATGGTGGACTGAAGTCATTCCGCCCTGGCGGCATTAACAAATTAAGTGACTTCACCAAAATGAACATCAACTAAGAACTGATTTGTTTTCGTAGCAATATCACCATCTTCATCTTTTTCGGTCCATGTACAAACTATTAATCATGTTATTTATTCAAATTATTAGCTATTTCGTTAATCGGTTTTGTTCTTTTTCTTTATTTCACTTCCATTAGTTTTTACATTCATGATTATTTATGTGGTCTTTTACAGGGCCAATCTTCCCAACAAACTTTCACTACGAATTATCTTACTAGTACAACTTAATTAACAGCAACCCCCAACTAGCAAGTTAATTCGTTCGCGTTATCTCTCAGCACTTCTTCACAGACCGTCCGCTGCGTCGGACGGGATTTTTCTTTCTCGGGCTCGAATTCTTAAATATAAAGATGTAGCTGCCACGTTTTGATCCGGTGTTTAAACATTATCTAGTTTTTATATATTTTTTAGTTTAGTTTAGTGCTAGTTTTGTAGATGTTTTTCTTCTTTATGTAGTTTTTTTTTTTTGATGTCCTGAAGAAGGGACGGGTTGTCCCGAAAATTTGACAATATTTTACTTTATTGTTCGTGTCGTTGGTTATTTTTAGTGCTTTTTTATATCTCATCTTATAACCGTGTATCTTTTGATCCGACACTTTAGATAACGAGTGTTGTTGGTTTGCTAGTGCTTCATATATATATATATATATATATATATATATATATATATATATATATATATATATGACTCCAAAGTGTGTTGGCACTCCAAAACACTCCAAAGTCCGACGGTCACGCCAAGGTCCGATGGTCTGCGCCAAAGTCCGATGGTGTGACACGCCAAAGTCCGATGGTTGGCGTCATTCGCCAAAGTCCGATGGTGTGTCTCGCCAAAGTCTGATGGTTAACAAAAAGGTGCGAAACAGCACGATCCGGTTTTATACAATCAATGTATAAACGAAACGACTTACGTAACTTCATAATCGAACCGAATTAGAAATTAAAAACAAAAACTCTGAGGTCATAATCATTAATTATATAGTTCACTTTCTTTCCCCAGTTTAAAAGCATATTGGGGTGCAACAGATATTTCGAGAGAAGGTGCACTTTTCCGTTTTCACTGTCTTCCACCGTAAAGACCTTCCCCTTGGAATCATATGTGTCAATTTTCATCACCCGTCCCTTTCTCCAGTAACCAGACAGAAACACATTTGTTCTGGCGGAAAGGGCAGAATTTGTTTTAAAATCTACAAAGTCGCCCACCCTCGGGTCGAACTTTTCCAGTGTCGCTAACGGAGCCGGTCTCTTGGAAAACAGTTCCAGGGGGTAGTGATCATGGTTCCAATGATCAGGGTTCTGTAAAAAATTCAAATAAAAAAATAAACAGAGTTAATGCACTAAAAGAACGTTTTTCTCTTTGTTATTATCGAATTCCAACGAAAAAGTATACGAGTATTAATCCTACCTCTTTCATTTCCGAAAAGGAGTCCGATTACCGTCTTTTGTTGTGCGTGTCTGGCGGACTTTGAAATCTTCGTTCGTACAGGTCCTTGTAGTATGAACTTACATCAGACTAAACAAAATATGAAAATAACATTACAAACTTCAAACTAACATGTATTTTTAGGAATGGTTACTGCTATTCACTAATATGTTTTAAGGTGGAATGTCCATCTGATAAGAGAGATAACTTCTGTAGAAAATAATATCAATTTGTTTCTGTTAACTCACAATTATTAATGCATATTACAACAAGGGAGGTGGTGCATGGTCCCAATTTATGTTGGAAGGCGATACACTTATTTGAATTCAAAGATAGAAAAAGAAAATTAGAACTGAACCCCATGGCTCCTTTGAAGCAGGGGGGCAAAAAAGTAAAAAAAAACTTTTACAAAATATTACAAGAAATGTATCATTATGATAAAGTATTTATGAGGCAATATCTACATGAGTATTCCTCCCTCTCTCCCCCCCCCCCCCCCCCCCATGGATTTATTCTTTTTTTTAAATATAACTAAATTTTATGTACTTGTTCAGTACATGTACTGTACATGTTTGATGTTTTAGGCCAGAGAATATTTGGATTGAATATTTTTATTTCTCTATCTGTAACTCGTTCACAGAGCTGAATGAATTATAATTGGGAAAAATGTGACCAAGACAATTACAAATTCTAGACTTAGTTGAAATCGTTTAATTAAAACTTATAACATTTCAAATGTTTAAATTGAATAAAGCTTTTTTATTCTGAGGGAGCAGATATGGGAAAACAAATTGGAAAAAAAAACCCTAATATATCAGCTCATTTGATTCAAGACAGTATATCCCTGTATTGATATCATACCAATTACTGGAAGATTATTCACTTGATCCCCTTTTTGTGTTATTTTTGTTGAAAACCTATACAACAAAGTGCTATTCTGAACTAAAATGCAGCGCTTCAATATGTTTTGTAATATGAATTGAAAATGTATATAACTATATATTATTTTCATATATATTTTGGATTTTTAATTTTATGCTGCGATGGTAAAATTTTGTTTTTTCTAATCACTATGTCTAGTTTTCTTCATATCATGATTAGACATTTTATCAAATTTTGAAAAATCTAGCAGCGCTTCATCACTTAAAATTTGTTTCATATGAATCGATTGATATTGACTTTGATGAAAATCAATATGAAATTTTTTAAAAAATTTATGACAAAATTAATAGCAGAGGGATATTACACCTTAAACATGTAATGACCAAAGACTGGTTGATTGTTACAGTCAACGATTGATTGTTGATGTACTTATTTTTTTTTCTTGAGTTGTTTAGTGTTTCGTTCGACCTGTGAATTTGTTTTTTTAGCTTACTTATGAGAAAACAAACCAACCGTTAGTTCACCATTTGTCACTGCGTTCGTTGGAAGTGACGGACTGATGGAATTAACCAGGGGATTCGACTGGATTGACTAAATAATCTAAAAAAATTAAATGATATTTTTTTTTACATTTTTCAATTTTATTTACAAGGTGTTTTGGCGCTATTTTTTTTAGATTAATTAACGATGTTATGTTATGTAAATTTATCATTGGTGATCGTTGTTTTAGATAGATCTGCAACTGTGGGGGAATGAACGTCAGGGATCGCCTGGAACGTCTATAAAGAGTGGTGAATAATATGATCATCATTTAATATATAATAAATCTGTTTGAAAGTATAGACAATTTTTTATCTGACTGTGATTTATTACCTCTGGCTCTTTTTTTTTTGTTCCCCACGGCGTCAATGCCAATGTTTTCCTCCGCGTCATCCTCCTCTACATCGATATGGGCTTTCTCTATAAATTCTCTCTCCTCTC